>NW_019104319.1:0-77926 GCF_001856785.1 Myzus persicae
TGTTGGGAAAAGCGATAGCTAATATCGATAACCAATAGCGATAACATTATAATGTCGTGCTTCTCAATATATATTATTTGTAATAATACATAATACGAGTTAGTTCTTCGGTTTCCGTCAACCACGACGCAGTAAACATATGCTGACATTCGCCGCGTAATATTTTTATAGTTATTTGTCTAATAAAACACACAATTATACTTTCAGCCTATGCATTTTAATTAATTATACAGTCCACAACATAAAAGGTAATAAAAAACAAATTAATCAGACAATATCTTTCGTCGTATCGATAACGATTTACTTTCTTGTTAAAATTAAGCTTGGTTTTTTTTTTTTAGCTAGATTTAAATATCATTTTCCAAATAACTGGTGATAGGAATAATATTAATATAATACATATTGTGTGATGTGTAGAATACTAGAATAGATTAATACATTTATAGATTTATAATTTTTTAATGTAATTATGTAAAATGTCAATGTGTCTTGCGGTAATAAGATGATAAATAAAAATCGAGGGGCCATTTAACAAGCGCGGGGCCCTGGACAAATGTCCCATTTGTCCTCCCCTAGCGCCGGCACTGTTAGTAGTTTTAAGTCATTGTGTAGGGTGTGGTTCGAGACAAAGAAAGGCGCTTTTGCAATTAAACGAAAAGATTTATTTTGGACAACTTGTATTTTATCAATGTTGGATTTTTTTGCTGAAACCCAAATTTGAACCTCAATAAGTCCAAATAGGTTTTAGTACGCTTTTGTAAAGCATTAGCTTTGTACTGATTGAGAGTTTGGATCTAGAGTTTAAGGAGTAGTTAAGGGAACGAAGGCGAGAGTTTAGCTTAATTTTTTATCGAAGTTAACACCAAGTTATTTTATTTTAAGTGAGGTGGAAATTTGGATGTTGTTGAAAGTGATTTGAGGACATAGGCCTTGTTTAAGTGTGAACGTTATGTGGCAGTTTTTAGATTCCTTAATTGTTACTTTCCAACTCATACACCAGGTTTCAATTAGAGTGAGGTTGGGATTGGAGCATGTTTGAAGCTGTGAATGGATTTTCATGAGTTGAAATAATCGCTTGGTTGTCAGCGTATTCTGCGACAAAGGTATTAGTGGAAGTAGGCTGGTGCGCAATAAATATGTTGAATAGCAGAAGGGCTGCGATTGAAATTTGAAATTTGAAATCTAAAATAATCTAGATCTTTAATAATTTAAAATGAAGATCTAGAATCAATTACTTACAAAATATAGTATTATAAATAGATGGTTTTTTTTTTGTTTTGATTATGTCATGATGGTATAGATTGTGAAGGCTGTATTGTACTGACTGAATACTAAATTGTGATTATTTGTAATACCAATAATTTATTTTTTTATCATATGGTACTATTAAGCAGCATTAACAGTGTGTCAGTGTTGGGTGGTAACGTAAAACACATTACAAATTACTGTAACAAAATTACCTACTTTTGCAGTAATACTGCAGTAATTTCATTATATTTTATTTAAATTAATACAATTATAACAAAATTACTTTTTGATAGTAATTTCAATGGCTTAGTCCCCCAAAAATAAATTACTTGTTCAATTGTTTACTAAAATATTAATAAGCCTCGTAAACTATAATTCTATTTTTGTTTTGGAAAAAAATGTAATTCATTTATAAATATTTAAATATGTATTTAAAATTATTTTATATTGCCAATGATAAATATAGTAAATATCCTGCTGTATACTTATTGTCTGTATTATTTTTAAGAAAATGATTTATGTCAGTACATTGATACCATTATTATACATTATTTTACAGTTTATGCGCTAAAGCCCTATGCTATAATTTACAGACAGTACCTATGTTATCGTTGTGAAAAATGAAACTTGAGTAAATAAATGTTTAAGTTTCTGAGTTTAGCAGGATGAATGTATTATTGTATTTATGGTAATATGTTTTTTTATGCCTTCAAAATTTAAGGTAGTAAAAATGCTCCAATTTTTGACATCGACATACTTTCTCATAGAAAAGTTAATCTCAAAATTCCCAGTAGCTTTTTCTGCCAGGCAGAATTTCGAATGGGGCACCCGTAGGTTTCTGCCATGCCCCGGGGGTGGGGGATGGCAGCACTTGTTCTCCGGTCACCGCGACTTGTCCGGAGAAAAATGCCGCCCGGTAGCCGAGGATCGAACCGCGACCGGCTGCGTCGCAGCGGACGCGTCAGACCACTCGGTCACCTCATCCCCCTTCATTATTATTATTTATATGGGTACTAGATAAAAGTTTATTTGTAGTTTAAAATTTATTTATTGTATTATGAATTCTAAAAAGTAAATTTTTATGAAATATTTATTTATTCCAATAACAAGTTAATTTATTTATAATTACCAATTTCTTAAACATCTAGTTAATTTTTGTTATTATTTAATTAATTTTTTTGTATTTATGTATATTAAGTTACTTAGTAAAAATGCATTTTCTTAAACCATTCATTATAGGTAGTTTATTATTTAACTAATTATTTTACCACGACTAAATTATTTACAGAAACTTTTTTATGTTTAGCACACTATTTTTTTTTTAAATTATACATTTATTATTATATTATATGAAGTGTCTGTACATACAAAATATGCTTAATACTATTTTTATTCAATACTTTTTTTTTTATGAAACAAAATAGTCATTAAGCGAATTATGAAATAAAAAACATTTTTTATACGTTTTTGCTATTTTTTAAATTTGTTTATTAACTTAACACTAGGACAATTTAGGCCATTGACATCGTTCGTTAAACGATACTACATTCAAAACATTGGGCCTTAAAAAATATACTAAAAAAGTAGCAGTGAAGCCGTGTATCTCTCCATCATTTCCAAATTTGACATCACCTGCACACAGCACTTGGAACATTTGAACTTTATCAGGTAACTGCATATCGAGAGTTAAAATATCGATACTGAATAGTTGATGAATTGTGGTGGCCATTGATAACATTGCTCGTGTAATTGCTGAATGGCCAGTCATACGGTGGCCAAGCATAATACATGTCCCATCTTCAGGGAACAATGTATGAACTATATGACGATTTTTGTCTAAGATTTCAAAAAAGTCTTTCACAAATTTTACGATAATAGATTCTTCATTTTCATTGTCTTGCACACTATGATAGGTAAAACAAAAAATTAAAATACAATAATATAATGCCTGTAAAACTAAAATATTTTTTAAATCATTGCGTTTATATACCCGATCATAGTCGGTTTCATTGTGTACGCCTGAATAGATATTTCCAAACTTACCTCTGCATTCTGAAATCTACTAAGGAATAAGAATAAGGATATAATATTATAATTGTAAAATGAGCCCTGGAGTTCTAGATCATAGAATAAAAACTAAAAAGAAGTACTGGGTTAGAGGACTATTAAGTCATAATTCTATATCAAGAGTTAAAACTATATAACTAAGCAGGCATGTCTACAGCTGGATCACAATTTAAGATAGTAGTATATAGTACTATCTTAAATGTTGGGCTAGATAACACTACATCATAGACATAGATCATAAAAAAATATTGTAAGCAAGAATTCGATGTTTATTTGGTGGAATTTCGGCATGCAGTTGACTTACGGTGTACACAATACCTACAACAGAATAGGTGAAACTTCAAAATGCTCGATTTTTGGAAATATCGTGTTTTTGAGTTTTAAATACTAAGAATTTACAATTTTCGGAATTTTCATTTCATGAATTGTTGGTATTTTTATGCTCAACGTGTTGGTGAAATCAGAATTTACTCAGCTTGATTACCTACTTTTTTTTTGTATTGTTAATAAACTTAAAATCAAGTTTTACGTGATTTATTAACAATAAAATTAAAAGTAAGTAAGTAAGGTAGATAAATTCTGATTTCACTTAAGTGTTGAGCATAAAAATACTAACAATTCCAAAAAATTGCATTCATTCTTAAAGTAAGTTTAAATGCGTATATTATATTATTATCCACATAGAAATTTTTTTAAATCGGCCTTCTTAGCGCTCCTAGCGGACAATACCCACATTAAATACCGTCAAATTACGACTCACTTTTCGACGCTAAGTGACTACAATGGGTTTATAGAAGATCTACTTAGATCATAGTATAATAAATAGTTTATGATCTAAAGCCGGGTTCACACCAAGAAATATTTGTGAGCAACATAATATGTTCCTGACATTGTAGTCGGCAAAGATTTATGTTACCGCATATGGCGGGAAATCGGAAACATTGTCGACGACGAATCCACTAAAGACGGTTGAACGGGGACGATCTTTTCAATGAACTACACCGTATTATTTACATCCTGGTGTAGTCCATAGACCTTATACCATAAAACAATACTAAACTACCTAGGTATGAGGTCTATGGTGTTGTCACTCGGCGTCGTAATTTGACGGCATTGTCCGCTAGGAGCGCTGAGAAGGCCGTTTCTGTTAATAATTATGTATGTAGCGATGTACGCATTAAGGCTTTAGGGACGAATATACCTAGTTTGATTCTTTACTTTTTTCTGAAGCGTGTTCTTACTTTTTATGTTATTGTCAATAAACCACTCAAAACTGAATTGTGGTGCATAAAAAAAGAATTGCTCAAACTTAATTTGTAAGTTATGGTCAAAAATCTACAAGATGCTCGATTTTTGGAAAAATCGTGTTTTTGAGTTGAAGACAGGGCTTGCATTTGAAAAAAAATCATTTTATGTGATTTACAATAAAAATGTTTTAGAATTGTTGAGTTTATCGTTATTTAGAACTAAAACATTATTTTGCTCAACATTTTTCTAATAATCCAGTAAGTAATTTACAATAATTTTTTCCAACATAATATTTGCAATGTTAGCAGCGAATATTTTATTATTTTTAATTTTATTAATATTTGATATCGGTTTTCTAATTCCTGTTGTATATTAAAGAAGTTGGTATGTTTGATGGTTGAACCTCGGTACTACAGAGTAGAGTAGTATACCAACATTTTGACATTGAATAATTCTGAACACAAAATTATATTATACTTCAACATCGCAATTATTAGTGCATCATTATGTTTTGTTTTGTGATATTTAATCATTTTTGTTTATCGTTTTTCATTAAAAATTGCAATCGTTGTTTGTCAAAATATAACGTCATAAATCATAATCATATTCAGAATGTTATTATGATATTTGCAGGCCCTGGACTATAAAATAAATTACTAAGAATTTACATTTTTTGGAAACATTTAGATTCTGAGCGAAGCGATGAATGTATTGATTTTACAATGATGTGTTTTTTTGTATGTCTGTCATCATTTTTTGGGGCAATTGAAGTGCTTCGATTTTCTTCAACAGCATCTTTTCTGGTTATTTAAGTTCAAATTTCGACGAAATTACATAATATTTTTAAATAATAATCAAGACTCAAGAATAATGATTTAAGTTATTTCGTTGAAATTTAAAAATATTATTCTTGGGTACTTATACACACAATGACTTTTCAAATGTATCATTTTTTTTTTTTTGCAAAAATGAATTTAATCTATTATAGAACTAATTCTTAATAGTAAAATAATATACTTTAATCGCAATAATTTCATCGAATATACTAAATTACTAAGTAATATTAAGTCTTACAGACCGTCTTCTCACAGAATTGTTTTTCGAGATTAACGATTCTATATATCATTGAATTCAAATTTAAAACCATCCATTGTAGTGACCCATTTGTAACCTACAATACGGCAGAGTGATATCCACTTAACCACTTTTTTTTTGAAAAGTTGGTATTTTTATACTTAACGTGTTATTGAAATCAGAATTTACCTATCTTAATTGCTTGCTTTGTTATTGTTGATAAACCACGTAAAACTTAATTGCAGGTAGTAGGTACCTATTTTAATTATTTTTTTATCATAATTGTAGCCTTCATAATTTAAACTTATTATCATGAACTATTATCTTTTGTAAAAAAGTTTAATAGTTCAGAAAGAATATTATACAATTACGATTTACAACAACATTTGCAAAAAAATTATCTGCTTAACAATTCAAAGTAAAGATATTAGGTTTTCATTAAAAAAATGTTGGTTTTTATTGTCAAAAAACCCTTCTGAATTTTTATATAGCATATAACAAATAATAGTAGGCACCTAATTAGAAATATAAAAACTATAAAATAAAATAGAAAAATTTTAATTTTAATATAAATAAATTATTTAAAGGATTGAGGATTAAACGGGAGTGAGCATGCCAGGAAATATTGAATCACTTTGTATTATATATACTAACAGAATTTTAGTATATAATAATATTATATCATACGCATTTAAAAGTTTATATTTAAATACACGTATCAACGTTAATTATACATTGAATTAAATTTTAAAATAGATTGACCCACAAAATATGTTCGTTCATACGGGCAAAGCTCATTTTAATATATATTATATAGTATACGCTCCCAAGACTCGTTTATATTCTATACTTAAAATATGATTTTCATCTTAAAATTTTTTTCTATGATTATGCCATATTTATACTTTTTCAGTACTTTTCAAGCCTTTATATTTCTTTAGGTATTATACAGTTTTCACCTAGCTAATATAAAATCGTGGAATAAATTGTAGTCATTTTTTTAGGAGGGGGAAAAATATATAATAATTAATATTTTATATCTTTTGTATCTAAAATAACTAAAATATAACGTCCTGTGACATCCTTTTACTATTCAAATAATATACCAATAATACATTTATATAGCTGGTATATGTATAGGTAAGGCCTATAAGTACTACGTGTAAACATTATATCGTAGGTATATATCCATATATTATTCGCTTAGTCCTTGAAGTAATAACTAATAATTCATCATAAAGAGCACATCTGCAGCACAACTTTGAGTGTCCTTATTAAAATATCAATATTTTAAGAACAAATTAATTATTATTAATTAGTTTAGCACACATTAAAATTATATTCAACATCACAAGTGTGCCCATGCCTTGCCTGCCTCCGAAAAAATATGAATACAATAGTGATTTGAAAATTGTAGTCATTATTAATCTATCAATATTAATAATTTGTAAAAATTGCCCAAGTATAATAAATACTAGATCCAATTTTGCGTCTACCTATATTTATGTAAAACCAGCTTTAAGGACTATTATCTTTAATACAAACATTTTAATAAGTAAGAAACTACTCATTAATTTTGGACTTCTAATAAATTGGAATAAGTACCATTATCTAAAACAATTTAGATGTAGGATCACTGTAGGTACTCAGGGGCTGCCACTAGGGTGAAACTAGATCTTTAAAACCCAAGGAACTATAATTATAAATGCCTCACAGAGCATTCATATTAATGATAAAAACAATATGTATATATATGTGTATAATACTATTTTTATTCGTATATTAGAATTTTAAAGATATAACTTATGAGGGATTTACAGTATAATAGACAGTCGACCATAGCATACGTAATCTATTTAGGGATTTTTGATGTGACCTATTGGCTAAAAATTACTCGTAAGCATCCATTTTTCGTAATTTTTGTTTTCTATTCTTTATATAGTTATGTTTATCATCCATATCAATTATAGGAATATGTTATCATATTGTATAACAAACAAATTAATATAATGACTAATAATGGTTTTGGTTTTTGTTCTGTAATTTCTTCATAATTTAAAAACATAAAATTTATAGTATTTTACTATAGTAATAATAATAGTTACACCTAAAAAACAAGGGGTGCTAAATTAGAATTTGGGGGTTCTAACTATAAAGACCCTTTGCAAACCTCTAGTTGCACCGACGAGGGTAGGCAAAGTGGACTCACTTGCACAGTTGCACCCCTTACATTTGGAACAATTGTTCCCATCATTCCCATCATATTCCTTAATTCTCGTACTTATCTCTACCTACAAATTATAAATTTCTTATTTATGTATCTTTGTTCTATTTCGTTAAAGAAAATGTATTTTTATACAATTTTTAACTGTTTTTTT
This sequence comes from Myzus persicae, assembly GCF_001856785.1. Lineage (NCBI taxonomy): Eukaryota > Metazoa > Arthropoda > Insecta > Hemiptera > Aphididae > Myzus > Myzus persicae. The sequence goes on from NW_019104319.1 coordinate 8,016, forward strand.
TAACGAACACATAACATTATAAAAATTACCAACACTTATAACTTTATAAGTTATAACAAACTAAAATTAGTTGTTTCATTCTTAATATTTCAATTTATTCATGTTTAAATAACTTGCTTTAAATTTCAACTTAGTTTCACATCCATCATACCAACATCTAATTATTTGAAATTTTCATTTACAGTTGGACAATCAATAGTATTCATCAATTTTTTTCTTGAATGTCGTCATCGAAAAATAAATTGTTGTTGTTTGTCAACAGCTGGTAAGCCTATATGTATACACTATACTGTATACATAATACTCAATAGCCATTTCAGTGTAAGGTACATTACACTGCTTGCCATCATAATTCATAATACATATATAAGATGTATAATGAAATAACCTTCTTATGGTATTTTTTTTATACTTAAAGTAAAGAAAAAAATATCAATAAATATATAGGTCGTACGTCAAAAAGACCGTAAATTATGTACCTGTCGCTCCAGTTGCCAGATGAGAATCCAAATCTCGGTAAACATATGCGCCGGCCGGTGATAGTTGTCTACAACCAACAACAATATTATGTGCAGTTTCGTAACCATTTATGGTCTCAAACCCGGCAACACGATGACTCACGTTTACAGTAGCCTTCAAGGTGTTATTTGGCATTATCAATACCACAGAACTGTCTCATTAAGTTTTTTTGTATAATTTCCATTTAATGGAAATTTCTAAAAAATCTCCATCAGCTGCTTTAGTTCTTTGGTAAGTAGGTATTTTACAAATATATATAACTATTAGAATATATTCTTTTTGATTTGATTGAAAAGCAATTTACTATTGATAAAGCAGGTACCTATAATAATTTATAACTATAAAAATAAGATAAATATAAAATATACAGCTAGATTATTCACCAAGCATTCTCAGGCTATTGTTTCATTTTAAAATAAATTTTTTCAGATTCTGATTTTGGAACTTTTAAATATACTTAAAGACCATATTTTCAAATTCATGAAGTTGCTTGTACTATAGCTTCTATAAAAGTCTGATTTTAAAATGAGACCACTAATAGTTGACCCTAAGATTTTAAGCCCTAAAATAATGGTTCACCTTAAGTCTGTAGTGACCATTTTTACAGATTATAAATATTTATGGATTAATATGAATTCCTAAAATGTTTAAGACATTGTAGCCCTCATATCTTCCAAACTCATTATCATCGACCTATTATAGTATTATCCTTATTCATTAGTAGTAAGTTCACAAAACTAATAAACTCAAATACTGTATATCCGTATTTTGATTTTGATGCGTCAAATGTTTAGAAAAATTATCCACTAAATAATTTGATGTTAAAAATAGGGGTCTCTTTAAAAAAATGAAATTTGTTCCTCCACAGGACTTTCCTTAAGTATTACGAAAAACCCCAATAATTTACAAACATAGTCTTTAAGTATAGGTATACATGAAAATTCCAAAAATCAGATTTTGAACAACTGTATTATAATTTATAAGGTACAAAGAGGGGGTGAGCAAGCTTAACGAATCACTCTGTATATAAAACAAGTACACATAATTATACTTAAAAATGCTTTTTGCTCTAGTGTATTATACTCATTATGAGTTATGAGTTCATTTATACAGTATACTTATAATTATTAAGGATCTTAGATAATTGTCCAAATATCACAACTGTGTGGTTAGTAAGTTGTTATTTATTATGTACCTAAACACCAACTCTACCGATTAATATGCATTGTACGTATTGTTATTTGTTAGTAGGTAAAATGGTATTACATTATATTTGCATTACAATATAAAATACGTCAGTACTTAATATGATACATGAGTACGTGATGTATTTGGTACATCAATAATTATTTAGTGGCATACAGCAATTTTCTGTAACACGCAATTCTTAACAATAAAATAGCTATCATGGCTTAAATTAATTTGGGATATACCTAATCAAATAACATTCAACGTAACAATTAAATAACATTTAAGACAGATATTGTGAATGCCGAATTGGGACATAACTAAGTTTATTCGTTTTAATGTTCGTTGTCAATTTTTAAAAACTAAACAGTAAGCGATTATAGCAAGAATATATTCCTACCTATTAATCAAATGCTAAAAATTATTTATATTTATTTATTTTTGTATACATTTTTTCTCTGGACAGTTTCGAATAAAATTTTTTTTCGAAGGTCCCAATAATAAAGATACAACAGGTATGATGAGATAATTCGACAAGATACAAAGTACATAATGAGAATATTTACCAATTTTAAATGTACCTAGGTAGTTAGGTACTCATGTACAAAGTGTATCAATTTTTACATTAATAATCAAAACAACGAGTGACGACTATCATTTAAACGGATTCAATATTACACGCATGTCGTTTTTGTTTGTAATACATGCATTTTATGGCCTTATATGGAATGATTTATTAATAAAGCATTTCTACAATAGGTATACTATACGTCTATACCTATACGGCTGTACATATTATATACTATAAACATTCACTCTGTATACCTACAAATTTCAACAAATTGTGGTCGGCACTCTGTAAGGTACCTATACATTATAGAATATTTTGAACTTATATCACCCTAAATACTGCAAAAAACAGCAGTCAAAACTCAAAAGTTTAAAATAAGTACCTATTACAATTCATGAAATTATATAGGTAACCACTACATAACTACATAATACATACCAGATGGGATATAGTAAGGGCGTATCTGAGTGATCCTTTGACTCCCTATTAAAAGAATAATAAATCTTGTTTTTATCAAATTTTTTACCAAATGTCAATACTTGAAATTGACTAAAATTATAAATAAATATATATTTTGGACCCTTCCCTTCAAATAAATATCTAAATACGGCCTTGAAAATGAGTGTAAGTAATGTATACCTAATATAAGTAGGTGCTTATATAACATTATAATTTATAACAGCATGATTAATAAACAATTATTCCAATTGATTTTGTTTCCGTTTAATCGTGTTTCAGAAATAAACTCAATTGACCTCAAGTACCCGTTTTATTTTGGATTAAATAACTACATTATTAAAACCCGTAAAATGCAACCACGTAAATGTGGTTTTGAAACGCTTCTAACGTTGCATGTAATAACAATAATAATGTATACCGCGAGAGTGGGAAAAATCTTAACCGTACACAAATCTACTTAGCTCTTTGTTTTTCCTCAACCACAAATTCTTGTATAGGTATATATATGTTCTAGGTGACTTATAAAAATATTATGTTCACTAACTACCAATTTTTTTTAAACATAATCTTAGGTACCAATTAACTGAATAACAATACCATAATAACAATGATAGAATATATTAATTTAATAAATATAATTACTTAGATAATTTATTAATCAATGTGAATATTCATTAATTATTTATGTATGACATGAGCGATGCAATTTTCTATTTAAGTATGTCATACATACCCATATGGATATGGTATTATGTCATCCAGGTCTGGAGTAATAAATAATTTGTGTCTCCGAGTGAGATTTTAGGACATCCCAAAAATAGACAGAAGCCTGTCCCTCTCCCTACTACTGTTCGTTGAGGCCAAAAGAAAGCTGATCGTCTTCATTATTCCCCCACTCTGTCACTAACCGTACTGGGGGTCTACTGCTACATGTCTGGTTGCTAGTCGACGCAAGTTCAGTGCTAACGCGTGTGCTTACGGGTGTTAAGTTAATATCGTTTTTGTGTAATTATTATTATATTTTGTGACTAGGTAAGAATTTTTCTTATTACATATATTTTAGTTTTTTTTATCAACTTTAAAAATGACTTGGTTTTTTTTGTATACTTAAATTGAAAAACTGTTGTTGATAATAACTTAATAACTTGTATTAATATAACTAATACGATTTGTAAGGTTGAAATAGTAAAAGTATTTTAAAAAACCTATAAAAAAATACTTCTACTAGGTATCTACTAATTTGATTTATGTAAAATACACAGAAGAATATTTTAAAATATAATCCAGTATTTAATTAATTGTTTGAAATTTCAGTCGCTCAAAAAAACATCAAAAATGGACGCGATCAAGAAGAAAATGCAGGCGATGAAGCTGGAGAAGGACAATGCTATGGACAGGGCCTTATTATGCGAACAACAAGCTCGTGATGCTAATTTAAGAGCCGAAAAGGCTGAAGAAGAGGCAAGAGCCTTACAAAAAAAGATTCAAACAATTGAAAATGAGCTTGACCAAACCCAAGAACAGCTTATGACAGTTAGTGCCAAACTTGAAGAGAAGGACAAGGCTTTGCAAAATGTGAGTATATTGTAATTATTATTGTATCTCTTACCATACATCACTATATCAATCAAAAAACTTCTAGTTTTTTTTCTATACCTGCAATTTAGGATTACATTTAAATGGTATGGATTCGTATATTTTATCTTTAATTTAAATATTTACTATACTATGAAAAAATATTGTTATCTAGGCCATACATTCCAAATAAGACACTTATTTCATTGCACAAAATATTGTATAATTATAAGATATTATAATTCGCATAGCATGTTATTTTTATACTATTCCAAATAACTTAATGGTTTTTCTTTACTTCATAATTCGTTTAATTTGAAAATAGTTCTTATAGTTTCTACAAGTTCTTATTATAACTAAAACAAAAAAAAACTTATACAAAATTAGCCTAATTGATGGTTTATTATTTCGAATAAAATTCCAGTTCTTACTATACACGGTGTGTAAAAAATGCTCAAAATATGCTGACCTTAACACAAAGTCATCGGTTTGTCTAGTTACCTAATAACAATAACAATATTATGACTTAAAGACGTGCGAGTTGTATAGGTACTTGTTTTAACATTATACCACAATGATCATCATTGTGGTATAATTTCTATCATTAAATGATTATTATTTAATACTTAACTTTAAACTGATTTATTCATTAAGTGGAAAGTGTATCAAGTTAATAAAATGGTACATACTATAGGATTTTTAAAAAAATATGCTGTCTCGTAAAAATAAGAAAAATATTATGTATACCTACGTAAAACTTATTTTATACTCCGTGTACAAAATATATACAATGACTAAGAAGCAACTAAACGACATTCTGGTTCTGGGTTCTATTGTCACATACCAACGAAATTTGTAAATCGTTTGTAGGTATGCGTTTTATCGAATACCGTCATCAATGGTGCAGACAACCATTAAATATTTTTTCCAGTTGATCCATTAGACATACAAAAAAAAACAAACACTTAAAATGAAATATCTTAATAGTATATAGGTAGTTTATCTTTTATGAACACATAATATTTGTAAATATCCAACCATCCAAGTATTCAACATTTTAAGTAATTAATTAATTAAATCTATATTTTAAAATTTCAAATTATTTATACTATATCATCCAATCATAAACACGTAGAATAGTATCTTGCTATCTCAAGAGTTGAATATTAACGTTGACAGTACGGTAGTACATTTACTTAGATTTCAAAGTGTTGTCACGTTTTTCGCAAGGTTCTGTGATATGTAATTCTACTGCAATTCGCACTACCTTTCTTTTTATTATTAATTTGATTTTAGTTTGCAGAAATATTACGCAATATTAAGTTAGTATATATAAACATATCAAATAGTCACGTTCATTGTACAATATGCGTCATAAATATTTCCGGTCAGATAAATACTCATTAGGTGTATAATAACCATACGTATGAGAATACAATTTGATAGCTGCAAAAAAAATCCTATTTTGTGCCTGGGCCCTGGCTGTAATTTATATTCTCTCTTCAGGGAATATTATAATAATACATTTGGATAGCTGCCAAAGTATATTATTTTAAATATTTATCCTGCAACTGGACAAAATGTATTACATTAAGAGATAAATGGTAATAATATACAACTAACGTTTTAGCTGTAATAATAGATTTTTTACCCGAATAATATTGATTATTCTAAAAATTATTTTTATAAAAAATATTATTAAAAAAGAATGTTTTATTGGTCTTAAAATTTCAAATTTGTTAGCGCAGTGTGCAAAGACCAGTGTTGGTTTAGGCTATTCTAAAATTAGAGGCCCTCCGCGTGGTTCAAGAATAGAACTGGTATTTATGTTACACTGTGCCAAATACGGACCGACGCTCGATTCGCATATATAACAGATGTCTCCGGGCTCACAATATGTAACCCAATACTTCGTTAAATAACGATATTATTGTTGATATTAAAAGGAGCTATAATTTATAAAATAACATATGTAAAAACTATGTTTATTGTTCAATCATTGAAACGAAAATATATTATGAAAATTAAAAATGTATAGCTTATTTATTATAATTTCAAAAATTATTAATATCATTAAGTAGATACTTTTCATAAAATGTTCAGCAAAATATAAAACCCTATATCTTAATCATTATCTCACGCTCTTTTAATTAATTAAGTTATTTTTTAAACTAATTATTATACATTTTTGAACGTTTTTTGTCTACTGAATTTTGAATACTAGTGCTTTGTGAGTTATGATAAACTATTTGTAACTCTTTTTATTTTGATGAAAACTATAATAGTAAGATTATAAAAATGATCAAAAAACCTTATATAATATCACTATATAAGTGTGAAAAATAAATGGGATATTACAAAGGAATATTAAATTGATCGTTCTTAGCAAATCTTGACCATTTTTTAGTTGACTGAGCTCAGGACAAAATAATTTTTCAAATAATTATCTCATGTTTATTTTTAACATAATGATGCACCACATTCTGCACTCTACATAATATGAGAGCAATCTTTATCGACTAAAGTGAGTTTAATTTAGGAATTAGTTATACTTTTTAACATTTATTGTCAAAGTAGGTATTAATATTAGTATTCACTATTGAGTACTTATCAAAAATATAAAATAGATAGTTTTTGAATGTGTAGTTGGGGGACTTAAATAATAATTATTGAACAATTATATCGTTTGAAATTTAAATAGAAAACATTTTCACATTTGTAATATAAATTTATAGTTTAATGTTTTGTTTGTTAACTATATTTTTATATACAGTAAAATGTTAGGGACTCACATCAATTATGTGATGAAGGTGTCTGTATATGTTGTATATTTATTATTTATATATTTCGTCATCACCTGGATATGTGAATAATTTTTACTCAAACTTCGTCGAATCGTTATAGTTTATAGCTTATGTACAGGCTTACAGCTTATATTATTATAGTATCCATCAGCAAATTTGTGTAGCTGATACTCAAACATGATGATAGGTTATTGGCACAATATTTAATAAAATATATTGTGGCATTTTTTATAGTTGTGGACTATTATATTATATAATATTAAAATATCAGGTTTATATAATTATATGTATGTGAAGTAAGGAGTACATTAAAATAATACAATCCATTTGAAAAATATTAAATAATATTACTGTGGTATGCTTAAACATGTTTCATATAATATAATATAAATTATAAATATAAAATAAATGATATAACCAAAATTCTATTGGTATCTTATTATTGATTAGGTCCATAATACATCTTAAATATTACATATTAGTTTCATACATTATAATATTACCCTTTTTAAATATTAAACTTCCATACATCAACTTTAATTTTAAAATAAGAGTTGAAATACACTATATTGTAGTTATACATTATATTATGCTGCCAAATATTTCAATATGTATTACAAGTTCTTAAATTTTAAAATAATCTATATTCATTCTATTTGTAATATGAAATTGCTTATGCTTCATGATAAAACAATAATGCTAGAATATTATTAGATATGAATAGTAATTTAAGTATTAACCAGTAACCCCCATAGTCGACAATAACATTTCATCTATTAGGGTTAGGAAATAGGAATACAAGTATACAACTAAATACTCAACTATATAAACCTACATAAAACGAATTAGGTTTTACAAAAAATATTTGGGTTCATACCTAATACAAATAAACAAAAACAAACAATAATACAAGTGAATTTAGGTTCACCCTTTTCATAAGTAGCATACATCACAAATTATATTTTAAGCCCTATTTTATTCATTATTTCAGTTCGACATAACTAGCTTTGGCTAAATAACGATCAATTCTTATATAACTATACGACGTAGTACAGTATATACACCGCCATCACATCACATTATAAATTAATTATAACTTACATTATTATGATGTTTAAATTTGAAATTTGTATAATTTTTTCTATATTAGTGTAAGTACATATAATTTTGTATATTTCAATGTAATCTTATTGCATACTACAGAAAGATGTTTATAACCTTATACGATTCTGTCCACTGCTAATGGGAATAAAACATCCCGAAAGATAGAAAGATAGGTATACAAATTAAAAATAAATGCACATTTTGATTAGTGGGCGCCTGAATTATTACAAAGACGCAATACATCTTACTAACATGTCCGATAAGTTGTGTATTAATTATAATCACTATTTATTGGTTTTTAATTTTTGATCTTAATTATTTATACATTGTAATAACAAAATATAATCATTTTGTAATATACTGATAAACCTAGCTATTAAACATAAACTGAATACAGATAATAGACACTGAAGTACAATACTACAATGAAAGTACAATTATCGTTTACTTAATAATATGAAACCAATAAACATGTAGGTACCTAGATTATAGCTTATATATAGAACTTATTCGCCGTTCTGTAGTACAAGCATAATTAATTATTCTAAATGATTTTATTGGTTTGGTTTTTTATCATATTTGATTATTAGTTATTACCTAAAATACATAAAATAAAAATTGTCTATTCAATGCCTAGGGCTGTACGAATAGTTACTCTGTCATTACAGTAATAATAATTTCATGTTGTTTTTCAGTGACGACAGTTGAAACATATATTCTAGTATTCTACTATTCCTACTGTTTGACAATTATTTGTTTTGTGAAAAAATTACATATTATTGAACGATTCCCATCCAGGTTAGATAGATTCTATGTTCATTGTTCATATTAAATGTCGTTTAAATGAAATACAATTTTTAAAGTGTCAATACAAAAAAGAACTCAATCAAACAATTTATTACATTTCCATTTGAAGACCAATTATAGACCTAGCTAATGAAATTGTTCTTGGACCAAACGAAATATTGAACACATTTGCTACTATCGATAAGGAATTATGTTTACTACTTTATATTTTAATATAATAAAAAAATAAAATGTGAATGATTCATAATAAATTGTAGCATCCCCAAGATTTGAACTATAGTTGCGCCACTAAATAGTTACTTTATTTATAATTTAAATTGTATATAGGTGGTAACGGAGTCATTCTACTAGTTGAATTTTCCACAAAATTATCAAAAAATTTAACAAGTTATTTTCAAAAATCTAAAAAGTTATTTTTAAAATTGACTACATTTGACAACAATTTAAAAATTCAATAAATCATTTTGTTAATATATAAAATTAATAAATGAAATATATAGGATTTGTTTTTTACATACCTTATTATATACTTGTTACTATATTTCAAATAATTTTTAAGAAACTTAAATGTATAATTACCTAGCTAGAATTATTTTTTTTTTTAATATTCTTATTATAACTAATTAGACACTGCACTAATTTGCTCAGGCTTGATAGATAAGTTCATCACTAACGTTTGAAACATAAACTATAATATTTATACATCTATAATCGATAACACTTGAGTACTTCACTTTTAATTATTATACAATGCGTAATGAATATAGATAACTAAATACGGTTATTTTCGTTTGTCAAATACCTACCATCATATTGTAGTATTTTGGTCATACCTACTAGGAAATCGATTTACTTTCCAATTTTGCGTTTATTATTAGTTTTCATATCTTTACGTCTACTTTAATACACAACAAAGTTTAATATAATACAGCCATACAGGTCATAAGGATATATCATACTATTAAAATTTTAAAATTGCTAAAAATCGTATAGATAGTTGTTAGTTATTAATTATTGGCAATAAGTAATAACTAACTAAAAAGTAATAATTAATAGCCAATTTTATTTATTTATTAATATCTATATAATTATTTTTAGTCAATGGTATTTTTTTAAACTTTAAAATATTTATCCATCCGCTTTATAATAATTTCTTTCATTTTAACTAAAAACTATAATAATATAATACATTTTTCATCATGTTTTTGAAATAATAATTTACAATATTTAAACTATGATACACTGTAGTGCCGTACACATGGGGGTTCCGGGTGTTAAAACTCCCCTCTTGATATTTTTTTTGCTAGATGTATTATTATAGATGTATACAAATTAATACAATTCAAAAAACATTTCGGTATTGTACATAAACATATATTTTTTTGTATTATCCCTCCCATTTAAAATATCTGTGTACACGACTGATGATAAATATTTTGAATTTTAGTGAGTAGTGAGCTAATACCAGTATATACAAGCATAAAATAAGGATAAAATCTATACGCCTATGTATTGTTAAAAATCGTGAATCGTATACGTACTACCTACATATACGATAAACAGTCATACGGATGTACAACACGTCATTGTAAAATCGTATAATACGTATAAACTATATTTTATAACTGTTCTAGGACATACTAAATTAATATTTTAGTCACCCTATAGGCATATCATGTAATGACTCAGTTCTTGATACTTCGACACTAGTACACTACTCATACGTGAATTATACGGGATATACAATGACTGTTGTTGGGCCGTCTCGATTTTTCGCTCACCTAAGCTCATAATAAAATAATAATCAATAAAATTGTAGTATTATATTTTTAAGTCTACATAATTATTATGTGTATAAATAATCTATATATTGGTACTTGTACAGACGTACAGCCACACGACTACAAAATGAGCGATCATTGATTAGGAGCAAGGAGAAAATTCCCATTATAATATTTAAAAAGGTACTTAATAATCTAAAACCATTATAATAAGCCAATAATATTAATTTTACAGGAATGCCCCATTATGATTTTATGAGTTATGATCGTGCATTTAAGTTATGGTTTTTCGTAGATCTTATAAAAATGTTTTCCACTTTTGTACTTAAATCTATATACACAGGTCAACAGGTGCAAATTTGAATTAAAAACCTTGGATAATAAACTGTTAGTTTGGGGTATTGACTTGTCAATAATTGTTTTTTTATTAAATGTTATATATTGTTATCAATTACCATTGAACAAAATACATATAACTAAGTATAACGATAACTCGGTAGGTAATGTTATTATTTCATATTTTATATTATAAATAGGTAACTATATTATGCAGGTAGGCATTCGTATTTTGTGTAAAAACGTGAATATTAAAAAAATTTCAATTATATGAAAATAAAACCTGAGAACTTGATAATGGCTACTATTAATAGTACCTGATACCCACACGGTTTTGTACTAAAGTTGATTATATTCGGTGTAAAAATTTAGACATTGTGCATTTGACCTTCATATAACTACAGAATTTTAGTGCACACAATATTCTGTAATCTAATCGAAGTAAAAAATTTAAACAACAAAATAGTTTATGAACGTAACATGATCCAATGCAATAACAATTAAAGTTCCTGTATAATAATAATAATTTATGACGGTTTCCGACTCCGAAGTCGAAATTCCAACCGAACGGTGTTGACTGTCAAGACCGATCGTTGATCATGTTTTTATTTTTATAAATTCATAAAGCTATTATTATTATTTGATTAACGCCAATACGGTAGTATAATATTTAATATTACTATCTCGGCCACCAAGTGTCTGTCGTCGAAGCCTGCCAACAACAATTATAATTAAACGCTCGCCGAATGATCTATCGTTTGCCAGTAATACGCGAGTGGCGTTATCGGGTTACGTTTTTTGTCTGTCTGTCTCTCTCTCTCTAATTCATCAATGACACGGTTTCGCGTACCTACATCAACATCAGTAACCGAAGTGAGTGCACCCGTCTATTGAAAAAATATCATTATGACATAATGTGATTTCTGCGAACCCGAAATGATGACAATATTAAAACTATTACATAGTCGCACACTATAAAATCCATTTTACAATTTTATTATGCAGCGCAACTATGTTGAAGATGTGACGAAAAAATTATTATTATTCATAATTGCCACCGGTACAACTGTGGTCGATCAATCGCAACGACGTTTTATTAATTCATTTAATTAAAGCACGAGTAGAGCAAGTCCACACGGTCGCGTTACACACCGTTCGCGGCGGCGCCGTACGGGAGAGAGGGAAAAGACGGAGAGATCAACACGCGCGGCGGGCCAGACGGTGGTACCGCCCGCTCGTCGTCTTGTGCGTCGTTTTACGTTTCTGAACACCAGCCAACAAAACGACACGGAACCGTAGCGGCGTCGTGCGCGTGCATTTCCTGCGCGTTCACTGCTGCCGTTCGCTGTACACGACGCTCCGTCGGCCGTGTGAGAGCGCTGCTGCTGCCACAGCCGTTCCTGTTGACGACGACGACGCCGCCACCGCCACGTTGTGGACGAAGGACGACCACACGGATGGACATCCGCGGTGGACGCGATAGGCGGCCGAGCGACAGGCGTCCGCACAGAGGCCCTCGGGCCCCTAGGCGACCGCAGTGGTCGCCCGACCAACAGCAACGTGTAGTGGTCGGCGCTGAAACGGTGGCCGGTTCGACGGCCACGGCCTCGACCGCCGGCCCTTACAAACCACTGCCGCCGCCACCACCAAGACTGCTACAATCACCCCGACTGCCACTATCACAGTCCCCGCCACCCCGATTGCTACGGCCACAGACTCCACCGACGCCGAAATTGCCAGTGACGGAACAGCCCCAGCCACAACCGTCGACGCCAAGATTATCGCCGGTGATAGGACCACAGCCGCAACAGGAATACCGAGTACGAGAATCCGGCGACGGCGTAGAAGACTGCGGAGCGGCCGCCGGAGGAAGCAGCGTGGCCGACGACACCGAACTGCTGGCCAAGCTCCGATGTCCCAGCGAGAGTGCCGAGGTGGTCGCCGAACGGGAGAAACGACGACAACGACGACGATGTCCCGACTATCCCGGACTGGCGCTTTCCAGTTCGGTATTCAGCACGGAAACGGGCATGAAGTTCAGCATCATCAGGAACGAACTGCACAACGTGCTCAAGCCACAACTGCGACGGGTAAGTCGGTGGCGGTGTGACCGCGGTGGCGGCGGCGGCGGCCGACTCTATTTGTAGCAGCTGACTGTCCGTCGACCGCCGACCGCCGCCGCCGCCACCGTCGACGGACCATCTCCCCGCCTCGCCTACGTGGAACCACCGTGGGTTCTCAACGTTTCAACGCTGCGCCGGTTATTCTGTCCGTCCGATTCCTGATCCCCGACCGTCCTCGCCGGCACCCTCCCACTCACGGCCATCGCACTCGTAACGCCGGCCGCGGCGGAGGATTCGCCTTCCGTGGTTCGATTTTCGATTCCGTTTTTCGGTGCTACCCGGCATTATAGTTTACGACCTTTAACGACCACTGGTTCGGCCGACAATTATTATTTAAACGTATAATTAAACCGTAGGCGCGGTGCCAACTATCCCAACTGCTGCTGCTGCTGCTGCGACGACGGCGGAGCAGAATAGCAGATCCCACACCGCATTCCGGGGGACTGACTGTTCGTATGGCCACCGCCAGCTGGTGCCGTCGCACCATCAACCTTCGCGTTCTTTCCGATATTGTTATTACACGCTGTGCTATAACGCCGTCGCTATTATATAGTTATGTTCGTCGCAGCCCCATACTTAAATAGTTATTATTATTATTATTATTATGATTATCATCGCCCGTCGTTGTCGTTTTTGTTGTTGGCATATCATACATGAGCCCTACATAATAATATTATTATTATTATAATGCATGATAAATCGTTATACCGTTTATGCGCATTCAACAAGTCCGGGGTAGCGTATTTGTGGGTCGAGGGTCTGGGTGCTGGCGGGCATTGATTCCTCCTCCCCCCGCCAGCAATTCAATGATCAGAGTATATAAAGACGTTGTTACGTGTTGATAATCTTGTATGATCAACAATTTGACTAGTCATATTGAGCATACTGTAATGGAGGTGCTTTTAGTGCGTTTTTTCTCTATTTCCCTCCTCTTCCCTCCCCTTGGTACGTCATAAATACGCCACTGATATGCCAATCGGCGAATACGCCAAAATATGCGGCCTCGCGCCTAACATTCCGCGATATCGATAACCCGACGACGGAGATAATAACGGTTTTTGTTAATTTTTTTATTCCCGCATAAATGCTGTACGACTTTTGCCGTATGGCCATATTAAATCATAACCTAGGTGTACTACTATTACTTATAAGTTATAAGGGTACGGATGTTCATTATAGTGTAGTAGTAAAAAACTATCGAAATCGATTGCTGTATTGCACTAAAAAATAAAACAGTTTCATTTTGTTTTTATTGACGTATCATATATTTTCTTCATTAATTTCTTAAATGATAATTGCAATAGTTATTATTAAAAACAAATGGAAAACAATATAAAAATTATTGCATTGGACGATAAGTGCATAAATCATTTTTTGTACTTCTTATTTATCTTCAATTCCATAATTTTATCACGCACATTGAATTTTTATAAAAATTTTCAAAAAGTATTAAAAAAGTAAAATTATCTGAACATAACTAAAACTTGCTATATTATGTTGTATTAAACATTTTTAGATTTCATTTCGTATTCGCACGTAAAATATGTATTAGGTACTTAGTAAGCGAAAATTCCGAAAAATTGCTTATGCCACTACATACGTGCCTTAGTTATTATTATTTGTATATCATATTATATTTGAAAAGACTTGACAAAAACCAGCGGCTGTCTGCACATAATAATGGATTTTACTATTTTATATAATACGGTGTAGTTAGTTGGTCGCACGTTCGCATTATGTACTATTTTAGTGTTTTACTACTCACCGGTTACACGTGTATTGATTTATGTCGTTTTTTTGTGTTTTATGGTTCTCTTTCTCTGTTAAGTTAAAACCGTTTCAAGGGGAGTTACGGCATTGCCTGTGCCTAACACTGTTGTAGGTGTGGCCAATTGAAAACAAAACCGCGTGACCGGTCAAATATAGGCGTATGGATATAACTCGAAAATGCGTGTGGTTTTGTAAAAAAATAACTTTTTGTTTAACTTACATGTTTATATACTATGGATCGTAAAACCATCGTACATTGGTATCATCAATAATAGTTATTATGAAGTACTGAAGTGTAGTATAATTAAAATAGTAGCGTTTTTTTCATAAACTCCATTTTTTCCTTATACTGGGTGAATATAAAATCAAGTCCAATTATTATAAAAAATAATTTCAATATAGGTAGTGGAAAATTGACAACTCTACAAAAATAACACTGTATACTTTGCTAAAACAAATTTATCATTGTAATAAATTTTAATACGTTGTATATTATATATTTATTATTCATACAACGAAATAATCTATATGTCTATAAATCAATAATTAATGTTGTATGAAATCGCACTTTGGAATTTGCACGTGTCCGTGTTTGTTTATACGAATTAAAAATAGAGCAAAACACTAACAATGTGTTGTTGAATAGGTTTTAACGAATACAATTACGAAAGATATACCTCATGATGTATTATAAATTAGTAATATTTAGGAATTTTTTCGATTTATGTGTGGTAAAGCTGATGAATTTACATACATTTCAACTTTTAATAAATAACTAAGAATTTTTCATAACCGTGCAAACATTGCAAACTGTAAACCGTTAGAACAAACAGTTTGAATTCTTTCAAGTCCCTTGATTAAAATCTGTGTACCTACATGAAATACATAGTAATGATTAATGAATATAAATTGTTTCGTTTATACACTCACGACTCACGCTATTCAAGTGTATAAGCGTATTCATAGATAATAACGTGATGGTTTGCATTTCATAAGAACCGTAACTGCTTATATTCTCGATGAAAACATAGCTATATTCTAATATCAAGTATACAGCAATTTTGTCTCGTCCCTTGACTACTAAACGCATTTTACAAATTCATATTTTCATTTTCGTATAACCGAGCCTCAATGTTTTGTACCTTCCCTTCCATCTCCACGATAACTCGTTCGTCGTGTTTTGAATGTTGCCATCGGTATCTTTATAGATGAGGTTTAGAGGTGTACACAATAATATAGTTGTACGTAAAAGGCGATACATCGTTGGAATATACGGGACGTCATGACATGCAGGACGTGTTGCGAAAGGAAGAGAACGTATATTATGATGATGATTACGAGTGAAAAGTCTACGCCGCCGCCCCTTATTTGGCGAAACACTTGTCGTGCGTGTCAGTAGCACACGACCCTTGCTCGCACGAGAATAATCAACGACAAAACATTACCATATTATGGTCCGCCGATCGTTGCAAGACGAGTTCGATGTCATAACAGACGGCGGCCACTGGCCAGTGGCAGAATCCCGCGGCCGTCCCGGTCCGCGCGGCTTTTGTGCTGGCGGTTTGGATGGGTGAGGGGAGGCGCGGCGCGGAACGGCGGCGCGTTTGTGGAAAAGCCGTCCGGGACAAGATTTCTGCGGACGCGCGAGACCGTCCGCGGAACCAGTTTGAGATATTTTTGCGCCAGCCGGCCGGCAGGTCTCGGTCGACGCCAAATACGAACGAAATTACCACCCGCCCCGACCCGTCGACGCGTCGTCGAAAACCGGCAACGTCGCCCGCAAGGCCACCGCCCCGACGGTACGTCGCCGGCTCGACACTGTGTCGGGCGGGGCGGGGCGCGAGCATGACCCGCGTACGTGTGTGTGTGTGTGTGTGTGTGTGTGTGAGCACTGTGCGCGAGTATTGTATTCGTCCGACGAACCGTCGTCGTAGGTATTATTATTATCGTAAATACAATAATATTATGTATATATATATATTATAATATTATCGTATATAGTTTGGTTGGTTACTGGTTAGCCGTTAGCGAGCTAGCGAACGAGTGTGTGTGTGTGTGTGTGTGTGTGTGTGTGGCTTCTGCAGTGCGTCCCCATAACCGAACGTTGCACGTAACCAACGTAAAAATTTAGCGGTCGTCGTCACCACTCACCAGTCACCGTCAGTGGTTGTGTTGTTCCCACTTGCCCGTGTCAGTGACTCAGTGTGCGTTTGCGTGTGTGTTTGTGACTTGTGTGTGTTGTCCGTCCGTCCGTTACCGCGACAAACGCGTGCCGGCTCACCGCTGCCCCGTCGTCCGTCCAATTTTTCCGGACACCGAAAGAAAACGCCCACGTCGTACCGCGACTCGAAAGCGTAGTTTACGTGACCGGCGACGCCGTTTTCACGTTTCCTCCCGGTCAGGCACACGAGGGTGGCGGCGTAAGTGCGCGGTTTTCCTGTCGTCTTGTTCTTTAGTCGTGTGTCCTCCCCTCGCCGCGAAGTCACCATGACCACCATACAGCAGGGTTCGCTGTTGGACGTGCTGAAGAAAAAGATGCGTCAGACCAAGGAGGAGATGGAGAGGTATAAGGAGGAGTGCGAGGATTTCCACAAGAAACTCCAGATGGAGGTCATGAGACGCGAGGAAGTACGTTGAGTTTTTCCAACACATTAATATGTCCACCTAAATATCGTGATTACGCGCGATTTCGGTAAAAATACCCCCGCCCCAACTCGTCTGGTGTTGGGGGCTGGGGCGGCATCATCTTGAGTTTTTCGTATAGGATTTTAGTATCTAGAAAATAAGTTTATTCTTTACGATCAAAATAATACTATTACTATGTCAACAATGCACAACCACACTGTCTTTGCAGTTCATATTTTGAGCTCTATACCGTTTCGCTGTTGACTAGGGCTCATAGTAGTAGGTGGTACATAAGATTTTATTTTTCCCACTGATTCAATAAGAATTGTTCGAAGGATGTCCTACTTGACTCGAATGCCGTCTACACGTTCTTTCTGCAATTCTATGATATTTTACGCTTTTGAATTTCAGTTTGAAAAATATTGTAATTGTATATCTAGCTAGGACATGTCTGCATGTGTTGCAAATGGATTTTGATTTTTACTTCATTTCAAAACCTATCTTTCTGTTAATCTATCTACATTTGTCGAATTTATTTACTATTAATGAAACATATATGACTCCTACAGAAAAGTTATCAGTGTAGATATCTGAAGGTTTTTACTAAGCGTAAAGGTTAATGTAAAAATGGACTTATCTTATTTAGGTTGGTTGCATAGTTTTATTGATAATTTGGTAATTGGCTCCATATTCAGTTCAGTTATCCTATTGACTTGTACAGGCTATTGTAGATTAAAATATCATGATATTTAGAAACAAAACATTGAACTGAGCACATTTGATTCATGATCATTACTGTGTTAGGTATTTTTTAATTTTAGTTGTTGAATATATTTGATCTTCAGCAAATACTCAACAATTAATAGGTAAATCTATAGGCTAGTTCATCTGAGATATACTTGGTATATCACCTGTGTAGACATACTAAATAACTTCTGAGGTTACTTTTTTGCCTATCTATTTAAAATACAAAAAAAAATATTGACATAAATTAATTAGATGTGTTGTTGATAAACTTACCTGTTTTTTAGGTAGGTAGTACCTACTAAGTATCTCATAGGTATTTTTATTTTTGCTTATAGCCAGGAACATTTTTTTGCATATGAGCATCATTCAAGAAAATTAAGATTTGTTGTTGACATTTAATCAGCCACTAGTCATTATATATTTATACTCATTAGTCCCGTCATTAGTCAACTATTGAAACCAAGATTAAAAGTATAGAAACCAATAATCTAATATATTGTTAGCAAATCAGTATGTAGAATTTATTTATACACAACTAGTCGAAGAAAAAATGTTTAATCACCTAATT
The DNA here is from genome assembly GCF_001856785.1 of Myzus persicae. Taxonomy (NCBI): domain Eukaryota; kingdom Metazoa; phylum Arthropoda; class Insecta; order Hemiptera; family Aphididae; genus Myzus; species Myzus persicae. The sequence goes on from NW_019104319.1 coordinate 26,993, forward strand.
GTTAAAATAAGCGTTATCTGAATATTTTATTGATTGTTGCAGTTAATGTTTGAATTACAAATTGGAGTTGGTGTTACAATTAAAAATTTTATAGCGTAACTAATAGTCCACATATTTTGAAATTTCTCATAATTCATATCACTGGTTTTTAATATCATTGATCAAATACAATATATGTTTTATAAATACCTAATTGTTATTTATTATTGGGTAAAATAAATGAATGAAAGAGTTATACCTAATTTATTCAATTTAATGTTTATTTATATGACATCTTAAACAAACTTTAAACATTTATAATAGTGATATGATATAGGGAATTTAAACAAGTATTATTGCATTCAAACTTTGAGTTTAATAAGTGAACAGTTTTGTAGTATGTAAAATTAAGCTGATCATTCAAGGTTATATATAGAACGATGAGGCGTGATGAAATAATTTATCTCCTAACAATGGGTTTCATGTATGTTAAATATACAGACAGTTTTGTTTGCTGTGAATTCAGGAAGTTATGGCCTAGGTTGGGTTTCCTGTTAATTTGGTATTTTACACCTGAATATGTATAAAATAGGATATTTATATTTTTATAATGTTTACTTTTTTGTAAAGCAATCCTGTAGAAATATAGCCATATAGGTCTAATACAAATCTCTATGAATTATTTTCCCCACATAAACAGCATTATGCTAAATATTTATTATTAATTTTTTATTGCAGGCTGAAAGTGAAGTTGCTGCACTTAACAGGCGTATCCAATTGCTGGAAGAGGACCTTGAAAGGTCTGAAGAGCGCTTGGCCACGGCCACTGCTAAGTTGGCCGAGGCATCTCAAGCTGCTGATGAGTCTGAACGGTAAGTGTGTGCTAAATGTTTGTCAAAGGTATTACTATTTCAGGATTTTAGGACTCTAATAGATTTCATCTTAGGTTATATTTTGATCTCAAAAAAAACATTTATAGGTACTAGTCCCTAAATTATATTTTAATAATATCAAGTAGGTTTTGAACGTTAAAAACCAATTACTATAATATTACATTTTATGTCTTAGAAAATAATAAATGCATAAGTAAAACTATTTATTCTATTTTTATGTTAGGTATGTTTAGTTCAATATATTTTGAGATATATTTTAATATGCTCATTAAATATAGTATCAATTTTAAACTTAAAAGTCATTATATTTACATTATCTTGTTGTAAATACTGTCACGTCGTCTTTATGTAGGTAAGTTTTAATTACCAATAAATACCCATTACCTTTTTTTTGTCTGATTTAATTTACTAGATGTAGTATGATGGTTAATGTATTCAGTTACTAATGATACTATGATAACTAACATCAGCTCCTAAAAATGTTACTAAAACCTTTCTTAAGTGAATGTTGTGTGCATGTAAATCAAATGTGATAACCCTAAATCAAACTTGATGTGAAAAGAGATAATATATTTATAATTTAACGATATTTTTATCATAAATTCTGAAAAACTATTGAACTTTTCAAAATTACAAAAATTTCATTTAACCTAACCTATAGCTGGTCTTGCTCAATTTGTAATTAAAATGTGGTTGGTTTATAATAGTTATTTTTTGAATAACATTGGTACAAAACATTTGTTTATCTATAATTTAGTAACTATACAACAACCTATAATCATAATAATAATTTGAAATCATTATTCTTTGTACATTTAGCCTATTAAAATATGTTTACCTATTTAAATTTTTAGATTGTCAATTTTCTTAAACTTTTGTTAGAATTGCCTATTTAAATTTCCTTAAAAAATTATATAAAACGTCTTCTTCTGACTTAACTTTATATTAATAATTAGGCATTTCTTGCTAAATACAATCTTGAAATAAGTATAGGTACTATAAAAGTACATCGGACATTTTCAACTTTTAAATATTTATTTGTGTTAGGTTTTTAAAATTTTATTTTAAAATGTTTATAATATACAGAATTGATAAAGATTATCAAAAACATCTTGGTATAGACATGAGTAAATAAATAGGCATGTCAGTTTAAGTTTAAGTTGTCATTGTGCATGTTCCTAATCATATTAAATGGATAATGTTTAATATTATTGTATTTAATACTTAGTTTGAGGGTTTATTCAAAGTTTGTAGAATAGTTTATGCGCTGTGTTATCTAGCTGACATGTCTGTTTATTTAGTGATGGGTATTGATGATTGAATTCAAATTAATGGAAGTACAATCACAGATATTTCATTCTAAAATAAAGAATTATATCTATATTTTTTTAACTAGTAGGTATTAAAGATATGCTTTACATTAATATCAAAGACATTTTTTTCAGCTATAAATTTAAAAATTAGTAAATTTTATAATGACAAAGATTAAATGACATAATATATATATTAAATAAAAATTAAACAACTGTGTAATTAGTTTGTATCTATAATTCCTACCTACTATAAAAATCTTATAAAAATTAAAAAAAAATTGACATTTTTAAAACCCAAAGTATTTTTATCTTATTAGGTAAGGTCTGCATGATTTTTAAACTCAAATTATGGTTTGAATTAATATAAATATTTAAAAATTATGGATACATTTATTTTTTATAAACTCTACATTCTTAGAAATTTGATTAAATTGTACACGTTATTTTATATTCTGTATTCAAATTTGTTTGATTAGTGTTCAGTGATTTATGTAAATTTATAATTTTTATCCAATTTTTTTGAAATTATTATCAAAATTAATTATTTTTGTTATTCACTTGATTTCTAAAATTACTAATTTAGTATTTTCTTAAATAATTAAGATTACTAATACTAATATTAGTGGTTTATTTTATAGTTTATACTACTTTTATGCATCAAATGAGTTAATAATTTCACTATGGACAACTGCAGCTTATAAACCAACATTTCATTATAGATTCTTGATTAGTTAATTGGAAATAGTTAAATCATAAACAATAATGTATTACATAATCTACTACTTACTAACTTGTTTTTAAGTAGAAAATATTAGTTAAAATATATGTAGGTATTTATGTACTACTTACCCGCTAAAACAATAACGCTGTGTGTGCATCTGTTTGATGTGTTGTTGTTTGTAAATTAAAAGGATCCGAAAAGCATTGGAGAACCGAACAAATATGGAGGATGACCGAGTAGCCATTCTCGAAGCTCAATTGGCACAAGCCAAACTTATTGCCGAGGAGGCTGACAAAAAATATGAGGAGGTAAAATAACAGCATCTGAGTATTTTTTACTGTGTTTTTATTTCAAATTATCTTACAACCTTGTCCTTGATTCCTGATAAGCACAAAAACACGACGTGGCTACATGGACACTGTAGGGATTTTTAATTTGACTGATTTGGTTAGGGCAATTAAAATAAGTAGATTTTTGTTAGGAGTTATAAATCCTTCGAGTAGTTATATTGATAGGTACAATTTAAACTCTAGATTTGTAGGGAATAACTTATTGGTTGGGATTTATATAGTGCACGTAAGGTGTTGGAAAACCGCAGTTTGGCCGATGAAGAACGTATGGATGCCTTGGAGAACCAGTTAAAGGAAGCCCGCTTCTTGGCTGAAGAAGCTGATAAGAAATATGATGAGGTGAACGATAGTGTGTTACTAACACTATTAAATCGTTATCTCACTTGAATTTTACTAATCAATAATTTTACAAATGTCAGTTGTATGCAACTTAAATATGGCATAATGTGACTCATACAAAATTTTGTGTGACAACAAATGAGTCCTTAAAAGGGAAATTTCATTACTAATGGCTTAAAGATATTAAAAAAAAACCTTAAGTAATAATATTGGCGTTTTCGCTATTGGTATATTTTTATGAGTTTTGGCAGTTTGTGCGAACAATTATTTTTATTTTTATTGTTTTGTGAATTTAAACTTTACCATTATTCAATCGTTTACATTACCTAATTATTATTTTGTATTGAATCCAAGTAATATTGACATTTTTGATATTAAAATATATCCTATTTCAAAATTATATACCATTGACATAGACTGTTAAGAACAATTGTCAAGTTTTTTCTGTTACGTTTTTGTTTTTAAAAATATTGTAATAAAAATGATTACATTTTTTTTAAGTGCCTTGAATTTTATTTTTGTGTTAAATAATGAAAAATAACATTTATTATGTATCCTTAACTCTATTATAAAAACTCAAATGTATATCAAATTTATATTTTTAAAGTCGATTTTAAGCTATTCGGATATATTATTATATGAAATTGTACTACTTAATAAATCGTTATCTTGAATAATTAATGTTACGCGTGTAATTTATGGACATGTTTACATCTTTTTGTTTATTACAAATTTTTACAAAACTGTATGCTTTTAATAATAATAAATAATACCTATTATTATTTTATTATTATTATTCACAATGTAATGTTTTGATAAAAAAAAAAAAAAATGGGAGTTTTAGTAGTTTATTTAATATTTGAGTTGTTGATATATTATTTTTTTTGTGTAACTGAATAAATCAGTATTTCTGTTTTAATTTATTTTTCTATTATTTTGAACATTTAGTATCATAACTGTTATTATTATTATACATATTACAATATTATGGTTATAAAAATATGAGCAGTAGTGTCAAAATTGAGCAAATTGGTCATTGGCTTTGTAATGACTATTGACTAGTGATTGCAATATTATATTCAACCAGTGTCTACGATGTATATACGATACTAATATTATAAGAGAAGTTCTCAAACAGTTGTCGGTGTTACGGTGTATATAATAAATTACTTAAATGACAAATTGACGTAGTCCAATGAAAAACAAAATATGTCCGCCCAAGACGTCATAGTGGGAGTATAACAAATATAAAATTAAAACAAAATCTTATTGACGATTAGTGAACACTAAGGTATTCAATAAAATAATAATATAACCCCGAAAATCGAGTGATCTATAGTGAAATCTCAGTCGGAGAGGCGACATAATAACATTAAAAAAAAATGTTTAACTTTATACCGGTGGCGTATTCGCCTCAAGTTGTTTTATATTTAAAAATAGAAATTCATCTTTAATAGGATTTTTACTCGAAAAATGACTGTACGGCAGAGTTACAGGCGTTACATACTTTTTGTATGTGTAATAATAATAATATATTCAACGCGACGAGAACCGGGAAAAAGGGTGTATTCTGTCTGTAAAAAAGAGAGAACTGGTTTGTTGTCAGAGGAGTGAATTTCATCCATTATAATAATTCTTCTTCCAAAACACACACGTTCTGTTATTTTATGTATTGAAAAATACTCGAAACGACGCACACTGCTCGAGTCTTACGAACATCAAATGAAACACTTGTAAACTGTATTATAATATTATTATAAACAATAATTAAAATAAAACCGATTCAGAAGTTGTTCCTAGCAAATCCGTATAGTAGACATTTCGATTTAGTGGGCTACAGATTTTTTTTATCAACGAAGTCTCTCCTAAACGTAAATACTTCTAACAGCAATAACGTCATAATAATATATTATCGCACTCAGTCCCACAGAAAAAATGTTAGTCTATAGTATTACATAATAGTGTCAGTTTTCGAATAAAAGAGCATGGCTGAATTCATGGGGGGGAGGGTGTCGTATGGAAAATTAAATTATTAGATCGATGGTTATACATCAAAACCTATGCCCTATAAGTTTTCGACGATGGAGGGCCATCAGTTTTATTCAGTTATAAATATTTTAATCGTTTCGGATGCATTATTCGTCGTTTTCTAGAAAATCCTATGGTAATAACAACTTTTTATCGGTGTTACGTCCTATCATATTATTGCTTGTACAAAGTATAACAATGTTATGTGTTCGTGAGGAGGGACTAAGAATTTAACATTATATAATTTTGTTTTTTTGTCCCTCTCGTGTGCATTAAGAACAAATGAATTCAGTTTCTTTTCACGGTTGCGAATCGAAGTTTTTGTTACCTCGTATCTACATCCTACAGTCCCACACACGTAATAATAATATAATATACATAAATGTAAAAAAAAAATTATTATCATTTTCTCACGACCCATGCATTCGACGTGTTTAATTTATTTTACATGAGCGACGAAATTATAATTCCAAGGTCTCTACGTTTTATGTACGCGTATCATATACGTAATAATAATACTATGTTGTAGGTCCTTTATCTATAGGTATGTAGATCTGGAAAATTAAAATATTAAATAATCTAGCAAAAATAATTTTTCGAAGGCACATGCTCCTTATGTGAACCGTCTTTTTAAACACGTTTGATTAGTCATTATTTCGAAAATCCAGTTGAAATAATTACTCAGTAATTGCTTTTCCGTATAATGTGTTCGAAGAAAAACAAATCCGATTCAAATATCATAAATCATAACATTATTTTACTTACATGCGTATCTCGTATGGACAACGCATACATCAATGATAAACTAAATAAAAATATATAATATATCATTTTTTAAGAATAACCAACAATCGCGCCGTCTAAAAAATCAATTTGCCCGTTAATGGGTTTTTCTTGTACGATTACCAATTACGACATAATAATAATAATAATAATAATAATATGACGTACCTATATATCTTATAATATCATGTATAATATGTCTAATTTAATAATAGGACGTGACATAATTTTGTTTAAACATTAAAAGTAGACCATTTGGATACTTCGAACGTTGACGTCGTGTCTGATGCTCTCTCTATGGATTATATTATAAGAAGGAGAATACACAGAATACGTTTGAAACGTAGGTAATTATGATAAAAAAATAATTATTGTTTCGTCGACGAGTCGAAATTCCTGACGCCGAGGCGGTCCACATTTTTGTCAACGTGGTCGTTGCAATATATTATATTATTATACAGAGCGATTCTGTCCGCACTAAACACACTCGCCGTCCCTCACTTGAATTTTGTATTTTTGGATGATATACATTTTAGAGTAGGTACCTACAACTATAATATTGTAGTAAAAAAATGTTTTCTATTATTTAAGGGGGAAAAAGAAAGTCCACTTTTTAATATTATTTATCTTTCGAGGAGTTGCAACACTAACATTTGTTTTCTCTGTTTGTATGACGCGTAATATGGCGTCAACAGGTATTCCGTACTTCCACGAGGTTCATAATATAAGGGCAAATATTAAATGACATTCTTTTAGTATAGATAAGAATAATTCCCATGAATTTAGTCAGATAGTTTTTTCATTTTTAAGAAGTTCTTAATGGTTAAAAATAAATTAAATTTAAACATGTTTATACTGTAAAAAAAAAATATTTAAAAATGATCATTGGACCAGTGCACAGGAAATAATCTACTCTTCAAAACGTACAAAATGTGGTCCCTTGCCTTAAACTGTATAAGAGAGTCGTGAAAGTACGGAATACATTTGTTCCTAGAGAAAACAATTAATGCGTGATAGCCTTTCAAGCAGAATATTTTTATGAAACGTCCATTTATAAAACATAACGAATATTGAAATAATAGCTTTCTATTTATATCTTTTGAGCTTTCCGACAATTTTATAAGCGAAGTATTGTTGAATAATTTCGTTGAAGAACCCCTGCCACTATTCTTTTTTAAAATCTTTTTGTCAAAATTTTCGTTCATATGTTATAATTAAAAAAAACCTAAATTCGATATTTCTATGCAAAATATTCTAATTATGCTAAATAATACCTTTCAAAAAAATTTTTCGTCTTTGAAATACGAAATCAAATAACTAAACATTGGCAATTTTAGCAGTCATTAAAAAAATTGCCACTAATAAAACTGTAAAAACTTGACAATTATATACAATATACATGGACGATGAATGCTTGCAGACGACGACAAATTTATCAATATAATATAAGTAAACGTTTTAGATTTCGAAGGTGGCCCTCACACCCAAAATTAGTGCATTTTTGAGAAAGTATCATGAGTGTGTTTTTCCGAATCGTTTTAATAATATATTCGAATTTTAGTTTGGACGATTGACGAATCTCATATAATTTTTAGTTTATTATGAAATATTATTGTCTTTACGTGTGGGTCATTTCGAAGTAATAAACAATGTCTTACAAACGGACACGGTTTGTCATCGTTTACTTATGTAGGTAGTTATTGATTGTAAACTCGTTCGGCTAAGACACAATTTTTTCTCATAAGGCAATGCGCTTCCATAATGGCGTACAACTGATTTCAAATAACGGGTATTGTCCCTGTTTTGTATTTGTTTACAAATACAACAAAATTAACAACTACTGTGTCTTGGCCGTATCGGTATTCGTCCTACAATAATATGACATATTATTACTCATATCGTTTATTACTAATTTTATTTTAATGCGATGTATCTGCTAATATATATATGTATTTATCTCGCTGGTTGAAATTTATATAAACATTCTTTATTAGATAAGCAATTACAATTATGTGTTGGTATACGTCTGTTTGTACAATAGGTTGCTAGTATATCCCTCAGTGTTAATTTTTTTTTTGAAAATTTATTTTTAAGTTAAATTTTAATCTTTTTATTGTAAAACGTTATCGTCAATCATCTTTATATTATAAAGTCGGTTTACTTGGATTCAATAATAATTTTGTTATAAGCCATACAGTTTGCATAATTAAGTGTACTTAGTACTTACTATAATAACATAGATTAACTCGTTAGGCTGTTTGTAGTTTGTTTTTTCTGTTTAACTCGTCGAAATCTAACAATTTCACTATCTTGGTGTTCCTTTGCATATACTATTGACTGTACAATACATTACAGTCATTCCTAATCGATAATAGTCCCATTGTCTATAGTGTTATAATTATAAATTAATATAATATAATAGGTAAATGTGGTGTAGCTAAGGGACTGGGCACTAAATGCAGCATCACTCATTTACATTCCAAAACAGATAACAGTGGTCCGTAATTTTTTATTTTAAACAGCCTTGGCAGTCGACTAATTTATCTTGAGTTTCCCTGTAATGCCTATTATGGCCATCAACTGTTTTGTTTGACAGTTTATGTTGGTCGAAAAATATATAGTAATATTATGCACCTATACTCGTTACCTGCAGTGTCAGAATGGTAGTATCTCGTTTATATTACTATTTGGTGCCCATCTATAATTACTAATTATATTATAGTTGTCCTATCATGCATACTGCAGCTAAATATGTCCGTTAAAAAGTGGGCAAGGGGATGGTGGTATTCTTTTTACGCCATAGGAGAAAAACGGTACTGGCTGAGACCTCTAAGTGTAATTTTCTTCGTGGATTCATTTTTATTTTCTCCGGCTCACCCAGATATATCCTCGCTACACCACTCTATACATAAATACATGTATATATTATAATGTGTGTTTTGCGTGTGTGTTAATTAATTTACCGATTTCTTAATATTTGTATAAAAAAATTGTTAAGACCGTTTTTATTTAATTATCTTTTTTGGGAAATTATTACGATTAGGTAGCGCGTAAGCTGGCCATGGTTGAAGCCGACTTGGAAAGAGCAGAAGAACGTGCCGAATCGGGCGAATCGTAAGGACGATTAATAAATCACTAGATTTATAAATATGAAAATCATTTAAAGGAATCTGTTGGATAATTTTTATGATTGCGATTTTTCGTTGCTTTAGCAGAATATATACTGTAGTGTATTATTATATCATATAATATTACACTACGCTTAAATAATTGTTGCGCGCATAATTAGTGTTATTACGTTTTTTTGGGCTTTATTCACAATCATAGATATTTTCAGAAAACAAAACTGAAGCTTTATAGTTTCCATTCGGCGGCTGTTTGAATTTTTTTTCGTTTTCTGTTTTCGGTTTTGATTTTTTGTTTTTGTGTTTTGTGTGTTTTTCATCTATCCATATTACCTATATAATATGTTAATATTATACATGCTCTATCTCTTTATCCTTTGTCCAACATATTTTATTATTTTTAGTTTTATTGCATGAAATTAGTTTGTTATATTGTTTTATTTTCAATTGCTATTAGGTCGGCCGTAAATTGGTCATGATGGAACAAGATTTGGAAAGAGCTGAAGAAAGAGCTGAACACAGCGATGCGTAAGTATATTAGTCATTTTAAAGTCGAAAAGTGAGAACGCGCACTTAAAAATGAATTAAAAAATACTTCCACCCTTATTTTAGACCATAGTTAGATGACTACTTTTTGGTAAGTGCTGAATAACAAAGATGTACACCTTTTATGTGAACATATTTTGTTGTATTTTTGCTTTCTTGAAAGTAGTGTGTTGCGTCCGAGTGGCTTTTCATCGCAATCAAAAATTACCAATTTTTTCTGTTGTAATATTTACTCATGTAACTTTTAAGGGTATTTATAATTAACGAACAAATTGTCTTTTCAACTTCGATTACATTATAGAAACCCTTAAGCTTGAGTTGATATTTCCAAAAAAAAAACTTAGAAATGAACGTAGTTATTTTGTGTTTTACCTGTTGAACTAATTTTGTGTTATTTTTTATTCTATAGAAAAATCGTGGAATTGGAAGAAGAATTACGTGTTGTTGGCAACAACTTGAAATCCCTCGAGGTTTCAGAAGAAAAGGTACACGTATACAATTCAGTTAAATTAATTACATTCATTTTAACGACCAAATAAGACGTATACAAAACAATATATTATTTTTCTTATTATATTTATCAACCAATGCTATAGATACACCAATGATTGACATATTCTAAACTATTACATTATTGATTCAGAATATTTTATAAATCAATAATTGTTAACCAAAAGTTAGCAAAACACAACTATTTAGCCAGACTCTATGAAATGGGGAAATATTTTTCGTTCAACCATCTCAAGCAAATCAATTTTATAAATATAACTGACTTAAGATTAAAAACAATGTCGATTTGAGCTTAGATGTATTAATAAAGATTCAGAAATATTATTAGTATATGTGCTGATATATACTATTTATAACGCACATTTCCAAAGTTCATTAGCCCTTATATAGTGTTTAAAAAGTCCTATTGTATAAACATTTTCTAAATTTCTAACTAATGGTTTTGGACAGGCAAATCAACGTGAAGAAGAATATAAGAACCAAATTAAGACTTTGACCAACCGTTTGAAGGAGGTATTTTATAAAAAAAAAAAACAACTCACAGGCTGCGTTTGTTTGCATTTTAGTCTGCTTAAGAAAATTTTCAAAAAAATACTACCATAAGGCTTTAACGTACTTACACCACTCGTACTGTTTTTATATAATAACTAATAATAAAACGCGTGATTTTGGTATGACACCTTTCCCACGAAACTTACTAAATACACCCCCACTATACATAAAAAAATCACTGAAACAAACAAATATAATAATATATTTTCTTAAATGTGTGTTATAACTTATAAATTTTTTGTCTAACTTGATTTTGTTTTTTTTTTTTGCAAATTGGTTTGTACACGCTTAACTCACAAACACGGCGCACGTTTATATACTTAAAAATAAATATAGGCCACACAAAGGGAAGAAACGTTTGAGGAACAAGTGAAAGGTCTCGGAGCACAGCTCAAAGAGGTATAAGTTCAATACATATTTAATACACTTCATAATTATTATATAATGTTCATTCTACATTATTCTCGTATATTTATCATTAAATAATTAATTACCTATGTGTCTTTCTCTACTCTCCTTGCGCCGATTGCCATAACTCATTTTCGACTTAATATTGAAGCTCTGCTGAGTACGACACGGAACAACTTTTTTATCACGACTGTTCGTGTATATTATGTGGTTACGGTAATATGTAAAGAAGTTCGATTGTTATTTTGAAGTTTTCGTTTGGATTCCACGTGTACGAGTACGATGTGTGATAATTTATTCGTTGTACACGATAGACACATATTAATATACTATAATTATTATTTGTTAATAACGCACATCTCGATGCTTTCAACGCGTTCACAGTTTTCACACTTTTTTTCGCACATGCCGTCCGTCAATCGTCATATACATAAATTAATATTAATAATTTTAAATTTGACCTTTTTTTTGCAGTTCATAACACCGTGTTTCATTAACAATATGATTGTTTTATTTAAATTAATCAATTAAATTTCTAATTTATGATACCGCATGGTTTTTCTTCTGTGTGTAATGCATACAGAGTGTTACGAGAATTTGATATTTTCAATGTAATTTGTATATAAGTGTCAAACCGTCAAATCCTCGGGATACACTCTGTATACACTTATTATTTACTTGTTGTGTTTATTAGTTAAAAAAAATCAAAACAAAACTGTAAATATTTAACAGACATTAATCGACACTCGATTTTTTTTCACTTTTAGGCTGAGGCTCGTGCTGAATTCGCCGAGAGATCGGTGCAGAAATTGCAGAAGGAAGTCGACAGGCTCGAAGGTGAGTTTTACGTTTCCCTCGTAGATTATTATATATTTTCAAAAATACTATTATATCGGTTTACAGTCTTGGGATCGATAATTTATTATAATAATATCTATACAAGAAATATGAGCAATATTTAAACGCATAGTGTGTCTCATAATTATGGTATACCTAATATCCCGCGTGGCGTATACAGTAATACGCAGGGGTATTAATTTTGTTTTTTGGGCCTTGACGTCTTATTTGTGCAGATAATATAACATACAGGGTCATCTGAATTTTGGGTTAAAACACTGGCGGGGGTTCTCTTTACACGTCAATGAGATTCCTCGGCCCCCGCCAATTTTAAGTGCACTATGCATCATAGTGTACAAGACGTTTAGTCTTCTGTAGTGCACAAAATACTTTCAGCATGATCTAAGACCATTGACGTTTCAATGTCACAACGGGGAGGCAGGTGCATGGTAAACAATCGAGAAATATACCTACTAAAAAAAAAAAAATATATGAATAAATAAAATGTGTTTTTTCGTGTTTGAGATTGTTTTCTAATATCGTGTGTTGTCCGAAGAGCCAAGTGTTTCTAATCAAATAACGCCGATTAATCGATACTCTTTTGTGTCTATATTACACAATTACCGTAATAATACGATGATGGTCTGCACTCTTCGCGTGCGAATGTTTATAATAATAATCCAATATAAAATGTCTGACGAACTCGTAGATACACATCATCATCATCATCCTCGGTGGCGCCGAACGTGACGTCTAATATTGTCTCAAATGGCAATGTAAATGTTATTAGAGCGACATTATGATATGTAATAATATGTATACTGTCTACCTTTAAACGTTTACATATTTACCCGTACTCGTGTGGTGTACATTTCACCTAAAATTTGATTTTTTTATTTAGATTTGGTGGGGTCAGGGTTAACATTTTCCAATGTCCTAGCTATCTAAATTTACACTTCGACGCCACCCCGAATTTGTCATCCTTGATTCTGTATTTAACATCATATTATTATATACATGTCTGATGTTTTCGCACGTAGAGTTTTATTATTTGTTTGTTACTAAATATTATCTCTAGTAGTCTAGTGACTTGTATTTAGATATTGTTTTTATTTTTCATTTTTAAATTTTCACTTGTTTGTGCATGTTAGCTAAATGTTTTGTTTTCATGTGTGACGCGCGTGTGTGTTTTGCTGTGGACCTGACGCAACACAGACGACTTAACTGGCGAAAAGGAAAAGAACAAACATCTGCAAGAGGAAATGGAGGCCACCCTGCACGACATTCAAAACATGTAAAATAACATACCGTCCCGCGTTTTCCTTCCCCGTCCCTTCTTAGCAAATTTCCTACTCCTTATTAAAAATTATCTAATATTATTATTTAATTTTTTAAACAATTTTTTTATACTTTTACACTCGTTATATTTATGTTTTGTTTAACATTTCCGCACTCCATACTAACTTCGTTATTGCACAGGTTTGACTATACACAGTTTAATAATAATTCACTTATATTTTATATTATAATTTATAATTTAATTCTTTTCTTTCTTCTTCTCCTTCTTCTATCACTTAACTACGTACTAACCTTATAAACAACTATATTATTATATACTACTAAGTACTAACGCCCATAATATTCAAATGTTTATATTTAATATTTATGCATCATGTTGAAGAAAACTACGCTCGAATAAAATGGTCTTTCGCTGGGGAATTTAAAATCATTTTTATGGCATAGGTATAGTATGATGGGGGAGACATTTCAAATCGCAATAAACATTTTCTTCGTGTGCGACCGTTATTGAATATTCGGAAGGCGATACAATATGTACTAATATTATGTATGTCCATTCATCTTATAATAATTTCGGGTACGATATTACCGCACATCGTGAAACCTTAAAACAATAGGAACCGTATTCAATTGCGAACATATTCTCTATAACAATACACCTTGACGTTAACGGACTGTTATACAGTCTCAATTACAGTGCATGCATATAGGTAGGTACGACGAGTGTAGGACTGCACATAATGGACATTTTACGATAATCATTCACACATCGTGCGTAACGCCTACATTCCTATACTAGAAATGTATCTTTATAAATCTACAATTTAAAATAATACAAAAAATTCGATTCTTTTGTTCGTTTTTCAACATTTCAAATTATTTATATGCAATAATCATATGGGTATTTGATGTATAGGTAATAATTTTAATGTAGACTTCGCATGATGGACCAACACTGCAGTAATAATTATTAAAATATGTTGGACATTTGTATTTGGTTTTGGGTAAAATTTGATTTTTGTTCTAATAGTGACTTCTTAGATACTATCGTTGTTAACACGTATACCTACTAATATTTCTACTTAATAATTTCCCTACTAAACACAAATCTATATGTGGCTAATGAACGTCCATAATAAGCGTGTATGATTATCGGACGGATTATTGTATTAACACGATTGATTTTCTTCCACGTGATTCCTTAGAAACCTTAGAAACCTTAGAAACCTTTAACACTATAATATATGTACCTATATAATTACTAATTTTTCCATTTTGATGGTGGATGTATTATTATTTATTATACTAAAAACCTGCTAACATCCTCTATATTTGCGAAACCGATCGACTACCATTCTATTCGGCTTTGTCGTCCTCTTATTTTCTATATATATACGGTTATGTGATTTGGGCTCTACGTATATATATATTTATACATATATATATATCTACACTTCCGCCGAGACACTGTCCTGTCCAAAAAATTTCTTTTCTCAAACCTGAGTCGGGTGCGAACGTTTTTACTGACCCGGTGGTAACCGATTTGCTTTTCAGATGAGTTGGTCGCCGAAAAGGAGAGATTCAGAGACATTGGCGACAGCTTGGACCTTGCGTTTGTCGACTTGTATGGCATCTAAACACAAAAAACACACATACACACACATAAACACACACACACACACAGACCTCCTTTCCCGACACACACGATTCCAAATTTTATCCATTTCCGTCGTCTCTGTCTCCGACCATACTCCAGCTCTACCGAATACCACACACTACATTCCCTTTATAAACAAAACACAAAACGAAACAATAAAACATAATTTTAATAATACAGTGCTACTAACACCGTGTCCACGCGTTAAACTTTTCGACACAGAACTTGTAACTTTAGTTTATTTTAGTAAATTACCTAAATTTTATTTTTATTTATTTATTTAATTTTTTTTTTTTGTTTTGCAATGTATTGTATTTCATAGCTTACTGATCTTACGATATTATTTCGGCTTTGTTTTTACGCTTGTAGAAAAATTGTACGGAACGCCGTAGGTGTGATCTTTGACTACCCCGAAGTGAATAATAAAAAATTGTAACTTTTATTTCTATGATATCTTTTATCTCCACTCGAGAGAAATCGTATAATGTCTATCGACACTTTGTACCGGCGTCACGCGTACCTAAAATGTTTTTTTTTGTTCTTCGGAAAACACGTCTGTTGAATATAATTAATTTTTATCCAAACGTTATTATTATTTATATATACGCTTAGTTTTTATTTATATAACATAAAAAAAACCATAACCCAATTTTTGTCTAACTGTATATGTCTATTAAAAAAAAAAAATGTATTTTTTGTGATTTATATAGAGCTTTGTATTGTTTTCGTTATTAGTCAAATAACCAACGATAAAAATATAAATGAAAAAACACAAATTCTGATATATCTCGGTATATACATAATATATATTACCTACGTCTTATTTGTATTGTACAGACGATTTATTTCATTAACACTTAGATCGTAATCACTGATAACTTATTTTACGAATTATTATTTATTATTATTAAAACATTTTTTTACATATATTTATTGTCATCCCAAGTGCTATATGTTTTACCAATAAAACAATGTAAAAGAAAAAAATATATTAAAGCGATTTTGGACAAAAAAATTGATTGCTTTGAACAATTCCGTTTTTGTTTTCTTTTGCAGACGAGTTGGTTCACGAGAAAGAGAAATACAAATACATTTGTGACGATCTTGACCAAACGTTCTCTGAACTTGTTGACTAACGCGTTCAGTATAACGGTGGCCATGATATTGATACGATATCGATGACTTAAATTATATTTATTATTTGTTGTGTTTTGCAATATTTTATCATCAGCATGTTGATTTGTATTCAGCCCATTTTTATCGAATTATTAATGACTTTTTTTTATAGGTATCAGAGAATTGCATCCAGTTTTTATTTTTTTTGTCCATGTAAATATTATAAATGTTAATTAATGCTAATACTGTTTGTTACCGCGAGCAACTGATGACGGGTTTACTTGTTCCGAACCCCGAGAGATTATATATTATAATATGATATACATAATAATTATACAGACACCCGTACCTACACACAGTTGAATGCGTTTTTGATTTAAATTTTACTTCACTGCACACTTATTATTATTGTTTTGCGTTTGATTTTGTATACGCATATCACCGCCATCGTGCATGCCTTGTATCTTCTGCCTGTCCTCATCCTCGCAATCCTTTCCTTTAAATACCTACAATTTACCTATAGTGTACCTGGGCCATTATTTTTATGATGATGTTCACCACTACGGCCACACACGATCCTCGTCGACGTCGTCAACAGTATCATAGTTATTATTATTATTATTATTATTGGTGAAAACGACTCGTTGAGAAACGGGATTGCAGGCGTGTAATCGTTTGGTTCACATTCTTATGTTGTTTTCAAAAAATGTGAACTGCGATTGGCGAGTAGGGTTGAATAGTCAATAGACTAAAGTTTTCTTAATCTCGATTTTCATCGATATGCCTCGACACTCGAGGCGGTGGTGGTGTGACTGAGTGGAAAACAGATATTTTTGATGCTCGTCGATGTCTATCCCGGCACGATATGGTATAAATTTGAACGTTACAATTAATGAGATTGTATACGGTGGAAAAACTGAAAACAATCACTATAGCAATATAGGTAATATCATGACACGTTGGTTGAAATCTCTGCTATGGAGACAACTACCCTGCACAACAGCAGGTGCTGCTATTTACCTAATATATTATTGAGTATATGTAGGGAACTGTAGTTTTGTTTTTTTGGTAAAGTTACAATAGTAAATTAGTTGACGATGCTTAGTCGGAGGGAAAATAATACTTGTGCCTCTTAAATTTTGTCATGGACTAGGATTTCGGTACAAAAACACGTAGGTACCTCCTATTATATTACAGTCAACGCAGATATAAGTACCTACTTGTACCTACATCGACGAGGGCCTGCACGCGTACTCCATTATATTTTTTGTCCGAGAAAATTGTTTGCTATTAGGTTATAGGTATAAAAAAAAAAATTGGAGTTTTACCTCAAATATGCACGGACATCAGTAGACATCAAGACTATGCATATTATAATATATATAATCGATACACCTACTACACGAGCGCTATATAAAAGTCGACCTTAATAGAAAAAAAAACTTTAATAACTTCCGAGCACGAAATCGGGTGTGCGTGGTCGTCGTAGGTACTCTTGTAATAAGCTATACACTACGAGAAAACAAAAATTACAGGAAATAGGTATAGGTATGTTAAGCGGTAATAACTAAGAAGATGGCTGCATAGTGTATCATCGACGGTGCTTTATAATAATTTTAATTCCGGGTCAACTCGCCCATTTATAAAATATGAATTCAGTACATATAAGCTATGAGCAAAAACAATAATAATATACCCACCTGTAACAATAATAAAATATTTTCCGAAAACGTTTCTTACCAGTTATTGATGAATGATAATCAATTATAATTTAAAATATTCTTTTCTTAGTCATTACATTTTATTAAGAGGACTCTATATCATCCGCATGTGTGATCTCCATCTTAAAAATGTAAGACATAGGAAAAAATGATTAGCTCGGGAAAGAAGCGAAAAGCTTACAATCATAACTAAGAAACGAAATTTTCATCACAAAAAGGAAAACTCTGGCTGTAAAATATCATAAATAGGTGGATAACTCTGCAGGAGTCAGAAATGTTCATTTCGAATATCGATTTATATACTTGTCCATTTACTCAATATGGCTATTTTTAATACAATAAGGATTTAAAATTATTATTTATAATTACTCATGGTCACATTCATATATTATGAATGTGATGATTTTATGGGATTCTTCTATAAGCATTACCTACGGGCTATGATTAATGTCGATACAATAATATGGAGGTAATATAATAGGTACCTTCCGATTTGGACCATGTAAAGATATTATATACATCAAATACTCGTGCAGGCGTGCGCAACTGGTTGTGGCAGAGTGGGTCAAGCCAATGAAACTCGAAAAAAATGAATTTAGGTGATAAAAAATTACTTTCATTTACTCATCGGTCATCACCCACTAGTCACTACTTATAAGGTATAAATATATTCATTGATGCGATTGATAACAAAAACATGTTATTTCTTATTCAAGCTATAATGGGATTAAAGATTAAGTGATAAAAAATAGGGAGGGGGGACATCGCAAAATAAGCTATATATAATAGATAGACTGCTCCTCCGTTAGGTACAGATTATATAATCCCCCATCAATACCCAATTTAAGAATTTCATTTTTCTAGATAATTATTAGGTAGTTATTATTAATTGGTTTCGTGGTATAAAAATAGCAAACATCACAATTATTATATCACAGAAATGCAGAAGAAGACGATACTACTATGTATATGATGTAACTATAATGTAAGTCACAATCTGTAACAAGTATTCGGTAATAGTCATAGGGTGGGCCATGGCCCACCTGGAAACCCCTATGCCTATACTGATACTATCATAATATCAAGCTTAGGTACCGTTCCAAAGTGGGGTAGATGGGACAAGTGCCCTTTTGGGGAGCAGAAGTTGTAATTTTAAAGGGTTGCAAATGTTTAAATATTATGTATGTTTAATAGGGGCACCAATGAAAATTGGCACGGCACTGTAGCGTGTAAGTACTACTTAAAGTATGACTGAACTTATTTTGAATGGATTTGTCGTCATATAGGGACTTATAGTCAATATTGCAATCTACAGATCCTTCACTACATACCTAAATATTGTCTCCTGCAGTATCTATGTGTATTGTTTTGTATTACCTATATTTTTTTTATCTGCCTATATTATAGAGGCAAGAGGCATGCCTGGGTTATATAATAATATATTTTCTGAAAACGTATCAACAATTCAAATTATCATCATCTGAAACGATCGAACGATATCATAATAGAGACCTAGGTTTTTTTTTGATTGGCATTAATTTTTTTTCTCCTAATATGTAACCAAATTTTATTTTTGATTCCTTACATAAACTGCAGACAAAAGTTGATTTCGCCATGTCCATGTACGGATATGACCCGATACCTGCACGGTGCACATATTATTACCTATATCAGCCGTGAAAGTGAATTACTTAACATTTTAATATAGCTCAACAGTTGCCATACTTAGGTCCGTCTATATCGATAGGCAATGACAGTTTAATTATGTATAATAGGTAGGTAGGTACCTATATTATAATATAGACACCAATCGTGCCCATATAAGTAGAATACTGTTTTGTGGTAAGTACCTACCTATATATGGATACATTATGAGAACTGACGTTATGCTTTGGTATTCACGCATTAGGTCAATTTGTAAGTGTTCGCTGGGGCTTAAGTAGTCTATATCTAAGATGCCGCGTTGATATCTTTTAACATAAGAAACTATATGCCTATTAGGCATATGTCTATTCATCTACATTCTACAACATAACTGCCCGTTTAAATTAAATTACATTAAGTGTAGTACTTATATTGTAAGTTATACTTTACATTGTACCTATTTATTTACCTTCCAAGCTACTTTATTTTCTACAGTTGTGGCTTGGGCGATGCGCTAGTAGATATATATGCTGTATTCACAATTTGCAAAAACATTACCTAAATATCGCCCAAGTCGAAATCGTTTGTGTTATGTCTCTCTTGCTTCAGATGTCCACTAATCAGTCACTGCGTCTTATATGACTATATATATAATATACACTATTCGGGCATACGGACACGTGAATGAAATATTTTATTCTGTGGCGCCTACCTACGATTTAATCTAAATTCTAAATTGTGACTATCGTCGTCATACCTACCTGAGTTTCACACTTTGCAAAAATTCCTAAGACGAACCGCAAAACATTACATACACAAATCTGCATCAGAAATTCAAAATTGCAGTGTGTCTGTACCCACGGTTATAAAGGAATAATTTATGGCGCAGACCGCTGTTCGATAAGAAAACCTAGATCGTGTGTCGTAAATGTAGACACACCTACCTACACAGGGGCGGACTGGGGCAACATTTTGGCCCGGGAAATCTATATTTTGACCCGGCCCTTGCCATTTATAAACATCACAAAAATGTAAAAACTTAAATATACCAACGTTTTATTCAATGAGGAATGCAGCCTTTACACATTTTCAATTTTCCCAGAAAACAACTTAAGATTTTTTTTTTTTTCATTAATTGTTTANCTTTTCAACAATATGCGAATCGACACATTGTTGTAATTGTTTTAATCGGTGAAGGTCGGTATATGATAAGGTGATAAAATTATCACCACATATTTTCTACACTACCTTTGTTTTGATTTGATGTTGGATCAATGTCTAAATTATTCAATCATTGGTTGATTTGAGGAAATGGGATCTGGGTCATCTACCATTTCATTGTCTTCAATGACACATTTTTTTTTTAATTTTACATAAAATCGGCACTACGCTTTGACATTTTAATAAAATAATAATACAATTATACAAGTGTCACGTTTGATGTTGATCATCGACAGTCACAGCGGCTGTGTGCGTATTGTATCGCACCTATATGTCAACTAACAAATTATCAATACACAATAAATATCGACCATAATAAAATAGATAGGTACTACAAGCAGCCGGACATTTTATTGCATCAAACAAGTTTAAATATTTGATTAGATTAGATTAGCTTTTTGACGGACGATAAAAATGGACACGGCGGTAACGCTATCGGAAAAACAATGCATTTTATCGGATGCCGAAAATAGATATAATAGAAAAAAATTCACCAGAGTCTATGGCCCCTTTCCCCCCACCCCTTGGATCCGCGCCTGGTTACCCATAGAAATAGAAAGTATTATATAATTCTTCTAATATCTATGCGACTATGCCTATACTCACTCCACTGCGTACCGCGGTATTTTTGGGGAAAGTGAGAGCTACAAGAGAGACAGACAATAACATGACTTTTATAAGGTTATGTTACAAAAATGTTTATAATCGTAGATAACAGACATAGATAATAGATACCTGCTTATCACTGGATTATATTATTAATGAAAAATTAAATTTTTTCAAATGAGTTATTTTATATCTATAATGTACAAATGTTTTAATGTTAAACATAAACGACTGTACACACTCACTACACGATAAATCTTTTAGTTTTTATCAAAAAAATTATCAATTTCTATTATCTATGGTAAAGCACCTTAAAACTTCAAATAATTTTTCAATTAATTCCCGCCCGATAAGGTTGTATGACCTATCCATTCTTCTATTATCTATGAGTATAGGCAAGACGTCCCATCCATGCTTCTATTATCTATACCAGTGGTTCTTAACCTTTCTCGAATGACGGAATTACATTTTATAATATTTTCGAGGAACACAGCCGCAAAATAAATTAGTAATATATACATTTTTAAATATATTGAACAATGCATGTAAAGCTTAAAACAGTTTGCATACATGTTAGTGTTGTCACTAAAAAATAATAAAATAATAAAGAAAGTTTAAAAAAAATTAAAAAATTTGAAATGGAATAATTTGTAAGAGATATTTGAACCTGACGACTTTTACAGATATTCTCAATATCCACCCGTATGTAGGATATTGCTACTCTCATTTCCTCTTCTATATTTGTCAGCGTATCCTGTTTCTTTGTCTTGATATTCGTCAATGTTGAAAATCCAAGCTCACACAAATAAGATGTTGAAAATCGTAATAAAATTGAAATTACTTTTCCAGAAATTGTTTTAAACTCGGTTTGAACGAAAATCCAAAATTCTTCTACTGTTATTATGGAAAATTTTATTTTGAGAGTTTGATCTGTTGTAAGCATTATGAAATCTTCCTCTTCTACTAACATAAATTCATAACTTGACGTGTTGATGGTAGAAAACGGATTTCGTATCCATTCATACTTTTCAATATTCAAGACAGGAAATTATTTCGTAATTTTTTTCTTCTAATAATGCTAAATGTTCTGTTACAATATGAATTATTTCATTGTTATTTTTTACTGAAGGAAACATGCAGTCTACTTTTTTTTGAATAATTAAACCAATAAACTATACATTATACTGTTATACATGTCCTATACTTTTGTGTTTTGGAAGTCCATAAAAGTCAAAATGTTAAGACAATTAAACTAAACATTTATTTTTTTGGAGGGAACACTTATACAAAGTCCACGGAACACCGGTTAAGAACCACTGATCTATACTATTACCACACATAATATTTTTTTTTTTTATTTGAAATAAACAATCTGTACAGTTTGCACAATAAGCTTATATGATAATAGTACATGATACGTGACAGGCGTGATTTAAGCAGCCACCCATTAGTGACTCTTGACTAATTGATTGATTATTTAATTAATTTTTACTATAATTACATAATTTTATATTTTTTTTTTTTTTGACAGACGTTAGACATTAAAGTTTTGTAATAGGTCGCGGCACCACTTTCTTTTTAGTCTGCGGTTTGGATTTCCAGGTAATGTAAGGATAGAAAGATCGTTTATGAGAGGGTTATGGTGTGAATGGAGTCGTTTGTGGAAACGAGTGTAAAAAATGCGTGCTTCCTCAACTATTGTTCTCACATGGAGATCGTTATGCAGAGTATAGTTAGAAATATAGGGTGGAGCATTTGATAATCGTCGAAGTGATATATTTTGGAACGTTTGAATTCTATTAGTGTTAGATATTTTTGCTGAACCCCATAGTTGTAGTCCATACGTCCAGATTGGTTTAAGAAGCGCTTTGTAGATTGTAAGTTTGGTATTTAGAGTGGAGAACTTATTTTTAGTTAAAAGAGGTCTAAGCATACGTAAACGATTATTTAAGGTTATTCTTTTGGTTTGAAGGTGTTTCTTCCATGTCAATCTTTTATCAAGGATTAATCCTAAGTATTTGGCTGTGTCAGAAGTGGGAATGGGTACGTTGTTAAGGGTAATGTTTGGGCACGTTCCTTGTTTGAGTGTGAATGTTGTGTGCTAAGATTTATTTTGGTTAATTTTAACTCGCCATTTGGCATACCACTCAGACGAACCAAAACCTAAATCTATTTTTAAACCCAAATGTAAAAAATTTTTCATACACGCGCGTAATGATAATATAAAAATATAAAATATTCATCATTTGAATTTATACCTATTGGCTATTTTATTTTAAGTAATAAGTAATGTAATAATAACAAATTATTTTTGAACAGTGGCCCACCGGGAAAGTTCCCGGTTTCCCGCCGGCCCAGTCCGCCCCTGTAGGTACCTACATCTCACCACAAGAATTTGAGTTGACTGATGGGTTAATTTTGAACTCTATATTGGCACTTGACTATATATATCATTTCAATGGGTGTTTCAGTATTTGTATACGCAGTCATAACCTACCATAGTCAAAGAGTTGAGTACGAGGTGCACTTATATAGGTTGTAGTTGAAAGTTTATTTATTGTTTTTAAAAGGTGACCGAAAGTCAGGTCGTTACTCCTCGTTAAAAAATAAAAAAAATACCCACTAAATTAATTTTCTTGTAATGCATACCTGTGGTACCTAATAGAAAACAAAAGTGGGTAACGTTACGTCAATAGGTACCTCACATAGGTAG
This sequence comes from Myzus persicae, assembly GCF_001856785.1. Classification (NCBI taxonomy): domain Eukaryota; kingdom Metazoa; phylum Arthropoda; class Insecta; order Hemiptera; family Aphididae; genus Myzus; species Myzus persicae. Next base: position 51,354 of record NW_019104319.1, read on the forward strand.
GTACCTATTATACTTATATTTATCGTATTAAACCTTAAAACAAATATAGGAATTAGGTATTTATAAAATTCTTCTTCTATATTATGTTTGTTGCTTAGTCTTGAGTACCTATATAAGTCGACATGAAGCACTCGACCGATTTTGACGAAAATTTCAAAGATTGTTCTTAGAGATATCAGGCAAGTTTACGGAGTACGGTTTGTACCACGTTCGAAAATATAACCAAATAGCTATAATATCCGACCTAATAGGTAGGTATACTATAAAAACGTATTTTCCTGGGAAAAGTTGGGTTATATACAGCTAGTATAGGAGTATCCATCTTAAACATTTACATTAGAAATTAGTAAGTGGCCAGGTAAGTACCAACAAAGTTTAATAGGTTAGAAACTTATCGTTACCTATACGAGAATCTCGTACAAGTTTCCATTTAGATGCCTTGAGTTTTCGAAACAATTTATTAGGTATCCGATTAATAATTTATAGTAGAAGAGGGCAGGTTGGTTGATACACAATACAGGTCATTGCAGAATAGGTGTGACACAATGCTGTGTGGTATTGTTAAGAGGAAACAGGTGACCGTGTTGTAAACAAGATGTTTAACCAATAACAAGATAACACTGATAGTTGTAGGTACTACCCAGTGGCGTGTATCATAAAAAAAATAGGTGTTGCTCTAATAATTGTTGGTGACCTACCCCTCATTATACTGTTATACCGACCTATAAAATGCCCTATTTTTCTTTTATCAATACACACTCACCCATATTTAAGGTGTTGCCTTAGCAATACTTGGACCCTATGTTACACGCCACTGGTACTACCTACTTTGATTTAGTTATTATACTTTTAATGCGTTAACAATAGGTAAGGTTAAGCAGTGACATAACTATAGGGGGAGGGGTGGGGGTACCAGGGAGTGCTTAACCCCCCCCAAGATTTGAACTTAAGTTGTGTCACTGAGGTTGAGAAGGTACCTACTGGTTAGACGCAAACTCGAAGACAGAGAGAGACACTCGGACCGCAAGTCCGGGCTGATTCGAAATTGGCCAGTCCTTACTAAATTCTTAAAAAAATATGACAAGCTCAAATAAATTAAAAGACCTTTTAGCTTAATTTCTATGCGATTTAAAATTTTTTTTATCTATTCCTAACTCCTAAGTATTTTATGATAAAAAAAATAATAAAGTGCCATCAGAATTTGTCGTCAGGACTTCGTTTTGAAGTATTGAAATATCGTGGCATAATGAGTAAAGACAATTCATGGTAATCCTTGCCGGGTGTATATGTGCTTTTAATCATTTTGTTTTAACCCCGAGCCTACCCCAAGGTGGTTTTACATAACAAGTTAGGGATGTTTCTGATTTTAATAGCCCGATCGAGTGACAGGTATCAAATAAGTAGGTATGTGCTTTTTATAATTTAAAAAAAAGTTCACTTGAGAGCTGAACTAGAATAAATTGATGCCATCAGTTAGGCTATTTAAGAACCAGTAGGTAGGAAATAATATATTTCAGGTAGTGCCGGCTTGATGAATATTGGGGCTTTGAGCGAAATATTTTTGAGGGGACCTATACAATAGTGGCCAATGAGTGTTCCTTTGAGGTCTCAGAAATAGTCCGATTTTAAGCATATAGATGAATCTGAATCATTAGATAAATACACGAACTGTGGACCGGATAATTTATTTTGACAACAGGCTGTGTGGCCTTTCGATGTGCGGCCCCCTCAACACCAAGTGCACAGATTGCACGGTCGGCCCTGAATTTTTAATCAATTACAATTAACCAATAATGTATTATTAAAGATACTATATATACAAGGGGGATTAGCAAGCTTGGTGAGTCATAATGTATATATTGAGTGGTCGATTAACAAAGTCTGTTTAGCCATGAGTTTTTACAAATACTAACAAAAGCTGATTTGTTTATGCCTTTAATAACTATCATAACATGCATGTGACTAACAGATTATTTATTTATTTTAGAAAAACTTGACACTGCCAAGCAAGAGTATCGAGTTATTGCTGACCAAATCGGCCAGTCATATGATTTAGCAGCATATTAATCAAATAAAACAGTAACGCTTAATAATCATTAATATTCGTATTTTTTTTATTTTTAGTCAAGTATCAGTATTGAAAAACAAAACAAATAGCTTTCATAAAAATTTTCACATTATTTTGTGATTTATATACTTCAAAAATAATGCTTTCGAGTTATTATATTGCATAAAAATAAAACAATTTTTTAACATAAGGATCACCATGTTTTTTTAAAAATACTTTGCTACAAATATATTATTATTAATAAGAATGTTATAAACTTGTAAACGTGTTTATATTTAATAATTAAATTTCAAGTGTTAACATATACCAATATTCTGGTTTGTTATAATTTAAACATAAACAATAGTATATTATGTTCTTAACAGTACGCTAATGTAAATATTTGAAGATAAAAACAAAATATTATAATTAAAATTAAAATACAATAGTTTGTGTATATTATGTTCTTCAATATAAAAACAATAAATATTTTTTGCACATTAGTTAATATATACAATTGTGCAGACAATACAATTTATGTCTATTCAAAAAATCAAAGATTTTGAAATTTTATGTAATAGTAGCTTTTTGATTATACATTTTATTTTTTAATAAAAATATTAATTTAAGAAACAAATTGTGTATTTTATTGAAATATAGTATTAACTACTTTATATTAAATTATAATACAAATTTGAAAATAATTTGTTTAAATTCACAAATGTTTATCTAAAATTTTTTTACATATAATACTGACACAATATAAATATAAGTAACAAACTATACATACAAGAAGATAAATTTAAAAAAAATTAAACAGTTAGTTGATTAAAAAGTTTAAAAAACATGGTTAAAAAATAATTGGAAGTTTGTTGTTTATAGTTCTTGTTAGTTTGGTAACTGTGCGTGTATTGGGGGTCATTCTTGGTGTTGTACGTAATGGCGTTTTAGGTGTGGTTGGTATTGGAATTTGAGATCCTTTAACGGGAGTCTTCATTAATAATTTCCTTGGTGTAGTAAATGTTGTGTTTGGTTCCCTTAATACATTTTTAGTAGTTGGACTGGTAAACAATCTATGTTTTTTGGATTCAAGATGTTCCTAAAATAAAACAAATAGTATTTAGTTACGATCTTTATTTATAAAGCATAGAAAGCCATTTTTGCTATAGATAACTATGGGATACAACACATTTATAGTAAAACATGCAATTAGAGTCAAATGGCTGAAAACTGTTAATTGTATGTAATATTAATGAACAGTACATAATACAAGGCAAATTTTATAAGCATAATGAACCAATTTTACGAAATTGCTCATAAAAAAATAATAACAACATAATATACAAACAAATTTATTTTACATAAACATTACATTATATTTGTATACCAATTTTTTAACATTGAAATAAAAAAAAAATAAGAACTATTTAAGTTAAATTATTAAACTAAAATATAAGATTAAATATTGGCATATTTGTTTTTCACTGTTGTTAATTAGTAAAATATGTGAAATTCTGATTGTATATTGAAAAACAAATTATGTCCATCTTTTAATTTTAGATCATTTGACTAGTTGTACTACTATAGTAGTTGAGTACCACATTTTCTTAGGTTATATCAATGTTTGTGGTAGTTATGACTTTATCATTATTGGTTAGTCAATAAAAATTAAATTACTCTAGTATTCATAAAAACAGTTATATCATTACTTCTGAGAAAATTGAAATAAAATGAAAATTTGTATTAAGAATATTTACATTTTTAAAAAAAATCAATTAAGCTGATTTGCTGAAATGAAATAAAGCGATAGAAATTATATTCACACACAAAGAAGTAATTACGTGTGGAACGCATTATCTCACGTAATTCAAACCTGGAAGGTTGCATAAGATTCAACAGATCCATTTTCATCATTGGTTCCATGGAAGGTTGGATGCTGTCTTGTTGTAGTAAGATTTACTTCATTTAGTTTAGTTGAGTTTAATGGAACTAATGTAGCTACATTAGTATTCTGCAAATTAAATAATTGTCTTCTTGGGGTAATCTAAAAATAAATAAACGGATAAAATTTAGTATTATTGTTAATGTGTAGTATAAAACAATTAATTGTACTTACACTAGGTAGAACCTCGTTTATTTGACATAGCTATGACAATAATGCGACTCAGTATAAAACATGTTGGAAATTATCAATAACATTGATAAATAATTTTGATTCACTGCACTTTTTATTTCAAAAATTAAAAACTAACTTTAATAGACGCCCGTTATTTATTATATTATTAAAGTCAGATAAATAGGTAAGTCTGATAAACGAGGTCTAACTATATGCTACAGGAATAATATAATTGTCTTTAGTTACAGATAGAATATAATCAAGGTGAATAAAAAAATAAATTTAAGTTTCAATTCAGAAAAAATGAATTTGAATCAAACATTTCTATATACAATTAATTGTTTGAGCATTATTTTGTTACCACAGCTTTATGGTCCATGCCGATTTTACGGACCTTAGAAGCTTGGTTGCTTGAAGTACCGACTATCTTCCTTTTACTGCGAGTAGCTGTCAGTGGTGTTTGAGGCTTTGTTCCAGCTTGTATCTTGGACTAAAAAATTGCACGATTATTGTATATTATAGTATACACATATTGTTTAAAAAAATATAATACATACCTTTGTTTGTTGTAAAATTTTTTTATTGCTTTTTAATTCATCCCACTGCTTTTCAATAAAATCAAATAATCTTTCATCTCTATAGTAAAATATTTTATTTTCTCTTTGTTCATATGATAGCAATTGGTTTTTTAGTTCTCTTTCTACTTTTGGTAGTTCCTAAGAATATAATGTTTTATTTAGTGTCTTAAAAAAGCTTTTTGCATATATTACAAATATAGTTTAATTGTTGAATATTGATAAAATAAAATGAATGTGAATTTAAATAAAATGTACTTTTTGTATAATTTTTCTTTCCTTTTCTTCTTTTAATAACTGACCACCTCTGTTTTGCCAAAGTCTTGCTGGATCATTAGCTTGTTCTTGCATCATAATCATCTTATTCCATAAATGTTCTCTTTCTTCAAATAAACGATAAATTGAACTAAAAACAAACAATAATAATTAAACATTTTAAATTTTTGCAGAATAATTATTCTCCATTAAAGACAATTTTTCAACTTTTTTATATACTCTTACATGTTATCATTATAGAATTTTTTAGCATTATCAACTTCAATGTCTAATAAATCCATTACATCCTCATTGTACTCAGTGCTATAATACACATGACACTGTTTTCGTTGACGGTCACCGAAATGACATCTGTCCCATAAGTCATTTAATTCACTACGTAATTTTTCGATAAATTGTTTGATATTTTCCTTTTTTAAGGTCTCACATCTTTCAACTTCTAACTTAAGCTAAAAAAGAAAAATAATTGCATTAAATATAGTTTTTTATAGAAGGTAAATATAAAAATAGTACAAAACTCTATATAGGTACCTCTTGTATAACTGTTTTGCCAAATCCTTTTTTTGTACTCACAAAATGTTCTCTATAAGTAACATCAATTTGTAAGCGATCCCACAATGAATTTAATTTGGTTCTTAATTCCATAGCCATACATTTTTGATTTTCTGTTTGATTTTCCAAGCGTTTAATTAATTTCTGTTTATAATAAATAAAAATAGTTAATAAATCTTAATACAATTATAATATTAACTGTACTTGAAGTTCATCCAAGTTTGATTTTGACAAAAGAAACTGGTCTGTATCCTCCAACACCATTTTATCAAATTGTAAGATTGGTATTTCTCCCAAATCTGCCATTAACGATTGAACTTTAGATTTTTGTTCCAAAAATGTAGACCGACGTTTAATCTAAATATCAAGTAAATCGTACAATAAAATATTGCTGCGGTATTAAAAATATAAAATAATAACAGTACTTGAGTATTTTTTAAATCAATAATATGACTTTTGATATTTTCCAGTAGTGTTGCAGAAGGCATATCTTTAATGCCCGAGTATTTAGGCTTTTCATTCAGTAATTGACAAATTTGTTTTTCCTATTAAAAGAAAACAAACACACATTACAAGTATAAAGTAAGAGTGTTTAAAGTAATAAGTTTAAATTACTTCGTCTTGAAGTTTATTAAGTTCTGTCATACGCTGTTCTTTTATTTTTCTACATTCTTGCAAAGATTTATCAATATTGATTTGAACATCAATTAATGGAGTAGCATCATTGTGGTCATCAATTGAAATATGCATTTGTAGTTCCTAAATTAATAAGTAATATATTAAGACATCCAAAGTGTCAACACAGAAATTACTTTAAAAAAAAAGTTGATGTCAACTATACTAGACATGAGACTATAATATTGTTTATATAAATAGATATGGTTTCCTGACACGAGTTTTTTTTTCTAAGAAAATTATAAAACTAACCTTTTCTAAAAGTTCCTTTTCTACTAACAGTTCCTCAATATCTTTTATAATATTATTTTTGTCTCTGTCAGATTCCAATACAACTTCATCTAAAAATGACTGTATAATGAAACAATTAAATGAGAGAAATGTAATATAATTCCATTGATAATACTTTCATTAATACTTACAGTTACATGAGCTTTCAAATGTTCATGAAGTTGGTTTATACCATTTTTTTTTTCATCTGAATAAGTTCCATAAATAACATCTAGATTGCGTTGTACTTTTAGGATTTCTTTTTTTGCATGTGCACAAATTTCATCCAATATAAGTTGTATTTTATCTGCATCTGGCCTATAGAACAAATACAATTTTTAAATTCAGGCGATGATGAGGTTTAAAATATAATGTTACCCCAATAATTTGAAGAAATTACATTAATACTTATTTCAAATTTTAAAGATATTATAAGTTATTATTATTTTGAGAATAAAGCCTTCAAGGAATTACAATTGTTGTGTTACTTTGACCTTAGATTAACCATACAATTTGATGATAAAAATATATTGTTGGAGTAGTAAGAAGGTAAGGTAAGGTTTGATTATTTGATTATTGATCAATCTAAATTGTTACTCCTTAGGTCTTACATTTTTACACTTAAATTGTAAATTTTATTTTTGCTATTGTTTGTTATATTAAGAAAAATAAATTCATAAAGGTACCTAATTCAACATTATTATCAATTAAATATAACACAAACATTTTATTTTTTGAATCGAGACCTATATTTACCCAGATTACATGACTTAAAATTGTATTTATTATTATATACTTTGTTTGTTTAAATAATTATACAGGTACCTACCTAATCCTAACCTGGGTAGGTAGTAACAATTTTATTTTTATGAAAATAAATCAAAACTAAATAGGTATGTTAAATGTATAATAAATTACTTGATAAATTACATGCGTGGAGAAGAATATTATTATAAAATAACTGAATGTGGTTGTATATTTAAAACTAGTAATTTATTTTTCAATTTACATTTAAAAATCAGGGTAGAAATAATATACATTTCAATTTGATTTTAGTGAAATAAGAATAAATAAACTTAGCAATTATCTCATATATTAATAAACTCACCCCATAGAGGAATCCATTTTGTGTAGAAAGCTCGAGCTGGAACAATGGACAATACATAAGTAAAAGGTTAATTACCTATAAATAAATACTGTTAAACTAAGACAAATAAGGTGATTTATATAAGTTCAAATTCTTCACTAGTAAATATTATACATTTTAAAGAGCCATTTTGGCTTTAATCATAACCATTGCCTGGATAGATTAAAGTTAACCAGTTTAATATATTTGTACCCTAGTTGAATACCCGAAACACCACTTATCACTGTTGAGGGTCAACTATGTACAATGGTAAGACAATATATAATTAATTTTTTTATACGGAATTGGACTAATTAACTGAACTTCAGTAATAAAGGGTATCTATTATTTATAGGCATTACCTGTAGAAAAATTATTTAATGGTATGTTTATTTTCCCTACGACCTGTTTGATATATCTAGTATTGCCACGGACTATTTTTAATTAGGAACCCACATAGTTTGTCTTATATTGGGTTTCGCATAAATAGGTTTTATTTAGTTTTTAAATACCCTAGGTAGCACTAGAAAAATGATACCGGTGACTATTTGATAACAATTTAATATTTATGACATAACGCTTAGGTACTTACTTCCTACGGAATATGACAGAATTTTATATTTAATTATTCTTGTGGTCATCCAATTGGGAATGAGTATGATGTGATTCATATTGTTACTGTTTCGAGTACTTCCTTCATACACAAAGGTACGGAATACTTACTATCAAGTATAGGTATAGATATGAAAAAATAGTTGGTTGTAGGTATTACGATAAAGGGACATTATCAGTTTACAACCATGCAGAGAATCATCTCGCCTACAAAACGCAGTGTAAAATAAGACCTGTACGTTGAGGTACAATCTTCAGGATGAAATAAAACTGTTTAAAATATATTCAAGACGTAATCGTATGAAAGACCAGTTTGAGGAGCTAAGTTTAAAACAAAACGCGCAGGCTGCTGGGTAAATACCAAACAGAAGTTATTAATAAGCATCAGTCCTATAATTAATATAATGTTAGGAAAAATAAAAATGCCGACATTTTACGTGTCAATTACCGTAATGTTTTGCTGGTAAAGAGGTGTTGTGATACAAATCGTGCATCACGACTTTTGCGTCCCGTCGAAGAGCACATTTCTGGACGGGCATTTATTTTGCTAGTTATTTGTACTTACTCGTCTTTCATCGACGGCGATCCGAACATGATGGACGACATGCTTTCTATTTTCTCGACGGCGGTCAAATAAAACTGTTTGGCATCGGTGGTAGTGGTAAGTCAACCGGTTTTATTTTTATTACGGTCGCGAGCGTGTGTGTGAAGTTGTCGTTTAAATAATGATATGTCGAACGGCGGTTGAGCGTCAAAAAACGATCAAAACAACAGAAATTCAATCAACATTGACCCGAAGAACGGCGAATGGCGACGTACAGAATTCGAATGTCCGCGTACGTTGGCTTGGTGCTGGTGGTCGATGTTACGCCAGTGTTTGTATCGAGACGGTTATTTTTTTAACGGTTTTTGGTTCCACCGATCGCCGCGGACCGGTGTCGAGCGCTCCTATCGCGGTCGTCGGGCACGGACGACGGTCGACCGGACGCGAACACGGCGAGTACGGTGTATGCACTACGCAGTACGTAATAATATGTCGCACCATGATAATAATATAACCAAAGAACATAACAGTTATATACTTATATCGTGTGTCGCAAAAGGTGCATAATATATGTAGGTATGGCCGTGTGGTCGTATTGGACGAGCATGAATGCATTATATTATTTACAACATGGCAAAACCAGTCATTATTTATGTTTCATGCGCATAATATTCTTGGAATGATACAACAACACTGTCAGTATGCCCGGCTTTAACCGCGTCAAGCCGCAAAGCGGTGACCGTGGTTGAATATGTGATGACTTTACGAGTTCCGACTGTTCCGAGTTTACGACCATGGTCATAATGTCTACGAATTTTAAATGCTCATACATTTTGAAATTTCAAATACTGCCTATATTATATTATTATTTTGTATTTATTATACCTACGGCATACCAAAGGTACATACGCAGGGCGAATTTAATATTTGTACTTATTTATGATGCACCTGTGGCTGTGGCCATAGCCCACAGGCTTAATATTATAAATTATAATGAGTGTATTAGTTGTTGACGAATTCAATTTTGTTTTATTTCTGTAGTTCCAAAACGAATAACTGCTGAGCGTTGAAATTATCACCAAATATTCGCGATAGCAATTACTAGAAATTGTATAATAGGTATGTTCAAAATATTTTGGTTAATTTTCTACATTTATTAGTTTTTTATGTTTGATAAAATAAATCTGTTAAAATCACTAAAGTATATCATATGTATATACTATATATTATATGTATAGTTTATTTATAATTTGGTAATGAAAATTCATAACATTTATAACTATAACACCTGCAGAATGGCTCAATGACATGAACAATTATTACAAGATTGAAGATACCCGATATTCGATAAGATTTTTCATTGAAATTAAATAAAAGTTTAGGGTAAAACCACATGAATTTTTTTCTAGCTATGGATTATTTTGAACTTTGGTTTTTCAGGACTTAAGTGAGTTTCCTATGTAACTTTTAAACCCTATATTGTTACGCCTATGGTAAAACGCCCTCTTAATATATAAATTATTATTACGTGTTAATTGTTACTTTTTAGAAATTGATCTCACTCAGCAATCACCTTTTAGCAGTCAACTTCAGAAAATCCAGCTATGATCCAGTCAAGAATTACAGTTCGTGTTAGACAAACAAATTAACAACGATTCAGTGATTGACGTAAATAATTTAATATTAGTTATCTAATGTGAATGAATAAAATATTTAAATATAGGTAGGTAATATACAAGAACAATAATAATTAATGATGCTATTGATATGATAGTTATTATGGTAGCTTTTGTATATTTATTTTACACACGACCATAAAAATAGCAGCGTAGGTAATTAATAAATATGTGCGTCAGGTGAAGACAAAACTATAAAATGCTATAGTTACGTAATTTAATTTAGCACATAAATGCATATTTTGGGGTTTATTTTTGTTTTTACAGCACACATCTCTCTCTCTCACACACATACTTTTTGATGTACATTACATAATTTTTAACTGGTTGCCATATTTTCTAAATTTCAAAAGATTGTTTCAACCATGAAATATAATATATTCATATTATATAGATAGACGTTTTTTAATTTAATTTTACAACACAGATTATTAAAATAATGCTCGCGTGTATATTTTTTGAAAAGCGCTGGAGGCTGAAATCAGTGACCAATTAGTTTTTACGCGGGTAACGAAAAACGCAGTTTCAAGAGGTAAATGTACTTTTGTATAGCTGCATGTTTGTAATTAATAATTAATTATGTCAAATTAGTCACATGTGAAAATTGTACATTTGCTATTTCTTAATAAAATATTATCAATATTATTCTAAGGAAATACATTTTATTATTTCAACACAGTAAATACATATTTTAATTATTATTTTATATATTTTGTATTCTGCTGATCTTTGAATAATAATATTATATTTCCAAAAAATATAACTAAACTAACTGCCTAAAAATAAATATTTAATTAAATAATTAATTATATTACCTGCATATTGATATAAATTACCTGTGTTAATAGACCGGCATCTTTCAGGTATACAAAAATAATAGTTTTATTAACACCTTTTTTTTGCAGATAAATTTACCGACGATGACATCATCAGTAACACTATTTTCTTGTTCTCCGCTGGTTTGGAAACCATTTGGTCTTTGCTATCTTTTTGCCTGTACGAATTGACGCTAAACAAAGAAATTCAAGACAAATTACGTGTGGAGATATGTTCGATGAAAGCAAAACACGATGGAGTGTTAAATAATGATTATTTGATGGACATACATTACACCAACATGCTATTAGAAGAAATTAAAATTATCGAGAATAATATTATTTTGTATGATCATTCAACTCCAAGGGCTTCGGTTGTTATATCTTGCCTCGTTTATACAATATGAAAGGACTATTTAAACATTTTAAATATTTCTTCTTCAGAGAATGTCATACTCGTGTCAAATAATTCCGTCTTACTAACACATAATATACCAATATTTACTTTGGCAGTTTTAATTTTATGTTGTTAGCGAAGCCTTGAATATTGGATTTTTACGATGTACTAATTCGTAAGTGAGTTATGAGTACATTCAGCAAAATATCGTAACAACCAACGAGGGTACACAGATAATATTCTAATAATTTACTATTTATAAAAACTGTTAATACGTCAAATGAAAGCTAATAACACAAAATAGTAACTGCTGAAAGTACATTTTAGTACGTTATGCGTTAAACGGAGTTGTAAGTTATATGCTAGTTACACAGAGACAACTTAATATGCGGCATGACTTTCTCTTAAAGTTTCAACAATTAGAGCAATACGTTATACATTATAGGAATAATACTGAGACAATATGCAATTCCGGGTTCTTTGTATTAATCATAAATGATCATTAGTGTGAGTATTAGAGTATGGTCTTACTCGTAGAACCAGGGCACATATTGCAGGCACGCACGTCGTGTCAACAGCACGCGTGAATAAAAAGAGTGAATTTTTGTATATAAGAAGTAGATCAGGATTAATTTCACCAAAGAACAGCGTTGTATTAAAATTTAGACCAATCATTGAGCATTAATCATAATTAGTTAGGTACTTATATATTATTTGTATTCCTGAATGATGATTCCTTATGATTAACTGTCATAATATATTATACAAATATTATTTATGTATTTGCAATAAAAAAAGCTTAAGAAGTAAAACTTTATATTGGTAAAACAAGACTGGACCGTATCGACTATCAATCCGTTCAATCACAGCTTTCTAGATTTTCAAACGTTCCCGCTTTCGAAACGACACCTCCAAAGCCTCTCATCACAAATCCTTATCACCTTCTCTGACTTTTGAGGTTCAACCTACCTACTGAAGCGACTTTCATAATTGCAACTACTCAGTGTCCATGGACCGAAATCCACTTTCAGCCCTCTCGGGGGGTCTGGGGGTCTCCCTCATCGACGCTCGGAGACCTAGTATATAAATAAAACATTTTATTTGGGGGATCTGAAATCCACCTCAGGTAGATTGCCTACCTAATAATATACTGCTCGCGTCATTACCAGCGAGTCTCATATATAGAGTTGGCATTTTTAAAGGGACAACGAAGTGCACGATATCAGCTAGTACATAAATATGAACATTTAAAAAATCAATTTTTTTTATAACATTAATAGAGAATTATTAACATACTGTTTTTTGAACTACTATTGCAATTATTTACAGAAACAATATAAAACGATATCAAAAATATTTTGACTTGTCTTGAGCTCTTAACTAACAATTTCAGTTTCATAAAATCTTATTTGTTGGGTCAAAAAGATTGAAATTTGAATACAATGCTCCTAATATATTGTTCTAATGACAGTTGAAAAATTTGAAAAAACATGGTCACAATATTTTTTATGAGCATTTTAATTTTAAATAACCTCAATTCAACCTTATTGTAGTACTAATAAGGTAAAACAGTAAAATGAATTACTTTAATCACATCTTCGTACAGCATCGTTGTTCGTATACAATGTTCTATATCATTGAATTAAAATGTAACACCTTCAGTGCAGATATTCTTTAGATACCTGATGTACTGCAGTAGAATGATATTCACTTACCCACTATTAAAGGATTATTCTATTTGTAATTTGGATATAAATTCCTAGAAAATCGATTTTCCGGGAAAACTGTTAGAACAGGAATTATAAAAAGCTCGTCGGAAATATTCACAGGCATTAAGTACTAATTAATAGTGTAAAGAAAATTACAAAATTCAGATTGTTCCGAGGGGGGGGGGGGTACGTCGATAATATTATAGTATGCCGTGCTGTCCATAGTTACTGTGTGCCTTGTATTAGATTTTAATTATTAGGTGTATAAATATTATATATTTATGAATTTTGAACTACAATATGATTTGAAAATATTTTTTTTTTCGAGTAACGAAATTCTTACTTTAAATGCTTACAAAAAAAAATGTGACTTTATTTCGGCTGTAGCCCATAAGCGCAAAATATGACCCAAACGCAACCCAAAAGCGCAAAAACAAATAACCCAAAAGCGCAAAAAAAATTACCTTTTTAATAACCCATAAGCGCAAATCAAATTTATAAAAAAAAGCATATTTAGTTAAAATTGTAGTTATTATTAATATTAAATTAAGCATAAACATTTTAACAGTGATATTAATTAGTTAAAAAAAATCAAAAAATCAGTAAAAAATAAAAATATAATTTTGAATATAATTTTAAATTATTTAAACAAGTATCAAAAAATCAAAAATCATTAATAAAAAATCAGTAAAAAATAGAAAATATAATTTTAAGTATTATTTTAACCTAACTTTAAACGCCTTAAATTTGAAACTTGAAACCTACTGTTTTCAAGTATTCCAATCAAGAAATTTTTTTTCTTTATACAAGGTCCGAGTTTTTGTATTGGAGATGACTTTAGATTTTCGATTCGTAGATTTTTGACCATTTGATTGTAATTTTAAATAAACTTCTGCTTGATGTTCTTTAATCACTTCAATAAAATTATAAATAGATGGGTGTAGGTTATAAAATTGATCTTTCAAATGACGGTGATATGATTCTGGACCATTGGTAGTCCTTGGCTCGTTCGAAGGTGGCTCAGCCCAGAGATGTAGTGGATATCTGCTGTCATTTTCAATAATATTCGCTAAAATATAATCTGAGAATGCTGATATCTTCTGATTGTCCGGAGCAATAGAAAATAGTTCATAAAATGCTTCAAAAATTTCAGTACGCGGTAAAAAAGCCAATCCAAAGAAATACTTTAACCAATGTGAAATTTCTGATTCATTTTGGCCGTATTCAATTTTAAGTTCCAATTTTGTAATTTGTCTATACCAGGCTTGCCCGAGATGAAACCGGCAACATTTAATTTGTGCATTTGGAAATATACGCAAAACGCCATTATGTACAGATAGTTCAAAATCCAGAAGTATATTTTGAGGTTTTAATTCTTTCTTACATAATGTTTTTATTAAATGCCACATTTTTTCATAAATATCAGTTGTTTAGGATGCTAACAGACAATATACAACTTGGACGTAAATTGATTTATGTAGAACATGAATCGTATAGAGTTGTTCAAAATGAGCGGGACAAACGTAAAATGTACCATCACATAAAATAGTATGACTATTATTGACTAAATATTCTAAATTACTGTTTGTCGTGAATATTACGATTTTCGACTCTTCATCTACATGGAAAAATGTTTAATTACGATGTGTAGTTAAACCATTGGATTTTAATTGTTGTATGAGTTCGAATAATGAAGTAGGTGCTGCGGGAATTATTTTTCGACGTTCTCTATACATGGATTTTCTTATACTAGACATATCGTTGTGTAATAGTTCTGTAGTTTCAACCGCCATCAGTTCACGACGAATAATTTTATTTGGTCGCTCCGAAATACATTCAGTCGCCTTTCGTTTGCTATTATTACGAACTATTTGTCGCTGAATATGCCGATTCTCCACAGTATTATGATTATGAGATATATTTTCATTTTACGTCAAAATATTAGATATTTTAGAATTGGTTTGAATAGTAGAAGTACATTGTCTTACCGTACATCGCCAAGATATATCTCCGCTTGCCATTACTCGCTGATGTCTGTGCTTAAAATCATTGTACACAATACACAATACACCTTTATTTGTGTTAGTTAATGTAAATGACATTTTAATAATTAATTTTTGAAAACTTATAATTTTAATTTTAGTCAAAATCGGACACATAGACGCACGTGGCACGGTGGTAGCACAGACACCAACTGATATAGATGGATATCTGGTATATCGAATTTCAATTAAAAATAAAACGGCTCAATAAGTTATATAAGTCATATCTATAAAGGCACCTGTGACCTGTGTAATTGCAAAGCTATATAGTTATCAAAAATCCTATTTAATGTAAGTTTATACTGTATACACTATTATATATTATATTGTGTACTATAATTTATAGACTATAGTTATCTTAAATGATTATCAACTGCCATCGTAATGTGTAACGATAAGATACAGACAAATGCAATAACCGTCGCGATGCGTTGCTGCAATCTGTCGTGAAACGGATAAGGCCGCGTACCGGCGTACCTATACATGGAAAGCGTAGAGCATCACGCTTTAGGTCAGTAAAATATTGTATCAAACAATTCAATTTTCTTTTGCGTTTTTGAGTCATCGAAAAAAAGGTTGATTTGCGCTTTCGGGTTTCACCGTTAATTTCTGATACTTCTAATCAATAAATGAACAGCTATTATAATAATTATTAAACTAATAACCATTCAATTTTCAATCTTTTGGTCAAAGCAAATCGGTAGTTTTTTTGACATAATATTATATAAAAATGAATTGAAAAAATTGCAATATTATTTGTTCAACCAATGATTAAAGAGAGGTGCCCCATCAAAAAATTGTCCTATGTTTAAAAAAATAAGTATAAAAAAACAATAAAATTAATTTAAAGAAAAAAAGGAAGGGGTGAACGAGCGCCTGCAGGAAAATGCACTTTAAGAATAAAAAAAATTTTTTTTTAATTATCATTGGGAACACACTCCGAATATTGCAGTCTTCAACCTTCAAATACATAAACAGAAATGCTCTGTTGTACCGGTATGGTCGCAAGGGGATGGCAGTGTGGGGGGTGCTGGGATTAATCACCTCCCGGGTAACGCGGGAATAACAGAGGTTTAATTGGGACCCTTAGAATAAAAAGATATGTCGTTTCAGACGGTAAAGATTCATCATGTCGTTCACGGCCGCCCGCAGATCACGATTCATATTGTTACATATTACATTTAATCATTTAAATATTGGTTAGTGGTTACTTAAACGATAAACAAATTATTATATTACTATGAGACATTCCTTGCTCATGCGACGAACCGCTCGTTTTTGTTACCATATTTTTGAGGGCCACACACTACACGCTCCTTGCCGACCGCGATTGGATGACCGTGTTATTATATATTTATAATAGGTATTAAAATAGTGATCCGTCCGACGTTAGATTATAATATAATATCTCATATGCAGTAGGAAGTGCAATCGTGCATTATTTACGCTTAATCCTTTTCTGTGTATTACAACGCGCCTTAGGTAAAAGCGGATCCAAGTCCCTCACCGGCATAGGCGTAACTTGGACTCTATTCGCGTTGGGGCAAAAATAATTTTTGAGAATTTCTACATATTTTCATAATCTTATTTAAATTTAATATTTATTATAAAACTGTTTTATCATTTTTACCACCATCTTTCATTTAACTCATTTTGAGCAAACATTTTTTTATATACCTATACTATAAATTTTATACCAAACAATAATACAATTACTACTTTCTTTTTAAACCATAATTAATATTCATAATTATGTAAAAATTAAAAAGAAACTTTGTAGAAAACAACTTGTTTTAAGTTTTTATATATTTTTTGTGTGTTTCTGCCATCACGGTTTCGGGCAGTAAAAGTCCTATTTGGGTAGGCACTACATCTATAATTAGTATTTAAATAAAATGTAAAAGTGTATGTGTTTTAAATTTACAAGCACTCATTATTTTTTGTTATTGTACAATATTATTACATTAAAATATATTCCTATAAATATAATATAATATATTATATTATGTATATGTTACGGTCAAAGTGTATAATTGGGTTTTGTAGTACAATGCCCAATTTCAATAGACAATGTGGACAATTATACACATTGCCCGGGCATTGCACAGAATGGCACAGTGGGAAATTACAATTAATTAATTAAAATATATAAAACAATTTTTGTTATCTTAATAATTTACAATAATTTATTTTATGAATATTAACTATTTTTAAATATTTTTTTTTCAATTTAAGCTATAATGACATTTAGAAGTACATAGTTTACCTGCAGCCCTACACTTACATTTAATTGTCTTACATTGCTGTTCACAGTTACACCGGTCATATCCTTGACCGCCAAGATTTGAAAATTTTTCTCTAGGCATTCTGCACGTTTATGTGTTAATGGTTTAAGACTTTAAGTAAAACATATTTCGTTATAATATATATATAGTATTTAAAAATTATATTAGAAATAGTGGATGACATCGACTCCATTCGAAAAGAAGCCGGGCCAATCTTCGGGTAACCTTCTTCCAATCTGCTATATAACACGGATGGATACTGGGCGTCTGGGCAGGTTAGCAGTTTCCATCCAGTCTAACAACCTATGATTAGCAGCCAAGTCAGCATAAAAATCTTCATTATCAATATGATACACTAGTGAATCTATAAAAATAATTATATTAAATTATTAATTAATATAATATATACATGAGAAAAATTTAAATATATTTACCTGTATATCAGTATACATAAACTTAATCTTGTCCCCATATAGTATCCCTACATCACGTTATAGTGATAGTCATACATTTGTGTCTTGGAAACATCGAGCACACAAAATACTAAACAAAATATAATAAATGTGTTAGTAAATGTTTAACACAAAAATGTGTATAAGTGTATATTTACCAATATAGATAAAGGTTTATCAAATGTAATAATCTTATTCTCTAGAGCGACTTCGTTAATTTTTCACTGTAATTGGTACAGCGTTTAAGAGTGGACTTATTAATTAACTTCTGGTATAGCCCTTGTATAGCCCAATATAGGTAAACAAGGGAGAAAAAAATAAAAAAAATCACACTACACTATATAATATTATGTAGGTTTTTTTATTTTTTAGAAATCTATGAATTTCTTTTTTAAGCCTGTGTGCAATTAATATAGTATTTTGTGGTTTTCAGTTCAAATGGGTCTTCTCTTGTTCATTTTTACATACATTTTTTAGAGCCATGCCAGCACATGAACAATATTCTTGCGGATTTAGTTTAGGAGAAAAGTTCCGGATAACATATATGATAATATTTGTACGAAGAAAAGTGTTAAGCTGAAGATTTTGCTTAAATATCATTAAAATATAATGTATCTGCTGTACAAAAATGTATACTGTTTTGTAATGGTGTTTAGGTTAATGTATTAGATGGTGCTGATCCAATACTGCTAAAAATAAATCCAAGCACCGCAAGTACTTTTAAATTTACCAATGGCTAAAATGTAGAAATATTTTATTTATTGTTTATTTACACGTTTAGTTAAATAAAGGTGACAAAACAGATCAAAAGGTATAAATGTATAATACAGGCATTAAACTTCTTATAAAAATAATAATTAAAAAAAAACATTTATAATTTCTACTTATTTACATACATTTACATATTTACATTAGAGTCAATTACTGTTTTTGATAAAATATATGCTACCAACAAAGTTTTGGTTTTATTTCTATAAGCCAAGTATTCAAACGTCATTTGTTTATTTTTTGGAAATATTTGCCTTCAAGTTAGATAAAGGTATTCATCTCGTTAATAACAATTAACCTCAGCTACGTTTGGCAGCTGATGTACAAAAATTTACTATTTTATAAAATTAAAATATACAATAATCCCACAAATATATAAATAAATATTACAAATAAAACATTTTTAAAAAACAAACAAAAAAATTTTTTTGAACTTAATATTTATATAAATTATAATTAAGGTAATACAATTTTTCTTATTCATAGATAAAAACAATAAAATAAAATATGAAATTCTTAAAATACTACTTATGAAATCAATTTCCATTTTCAATTTGCAAAAATATTTTTTGTTAAATACAATTTCCCTGGGTGATTGATTTACCCGACTTAAAAATTAAATCATATCATTTCATTGTACAGCAAGTTGTCTATATTATTCTATTGATCCGATCTTTGATTACTGTACATAGTTTGTTGGCTAATATTATTACTTTTTATTTAACTCTATATAGGATGTAGATGATTTTTATTTATTGTCATTTTGATATATCAATAAAATAATTTTTTTACATTATTTAAATTGAAATTTCATCTATTAAAACGAAAAAATGGAAATAGTGACTTCTTGGATAATGGATATTTCCATTCTTATAAATAATTATTTTGTATTCAAACCTAGTTTACTAACTTAAGACTTATAATGTTTGAACTAGAATTAAGTGATTTGATTTAATTTTGTATAATAATGCAAAATGACTTATGATTCTTATGATCGAAAGATTCACTGAATCAGTTTATCAAAGTAAACATGTCCTATCTTGACTACTCAACAATGTATTCTTCAGTTCATACATCTTAAGTTATATTTTGTTAATTTAATCTACAGTTAAATGTTTTTTTCTTGTATTGAATGACAAACCTTAACCCAAAAATATGTATAATTATATTTTCAATTTCAGCTATATAATTTTTTTTAATACAGATATAAAATCACAGTTTTTAATAATTTATCCATTATTTATGTGTCTATATCGTGTAACTAATGTACCTACTACCTTAATACCTTATACATAAAATATACACAGATTTTAACAAGTAAATGCAATTTTTACCTTTTATATGACATAAATTAGAAAACATTTACAACTGATATTAATATATGTACGTTTTGGAAACGGCCTATGCCCTATATAACAAAAAATATTACGAATAATTGTTGTTGAACAAATAATTTAAATCATTAAACCGTATTCAGCATTAACTGTTACATCTTAATGTTATTGGAAATGTATATCAATTGGATCATGTGTTACTATATCAGCATGGTATTGTCATTGGTATATAAAGGAGTATACATTTCTTATTGTCAATAGTCAATATTGTTTATAGTTCATACCACTTACAAGTTAGAACTATTACATTATTACACTACAAACCTAAATTTACTTTGTTTGAAACAGCCCTCTTATACTTTATCCATTTTTGTTTTCATACGACATGTGACATGTGACTTATGATTTACGTAATTTAACAACTTTTTTGGCATTAACTAATTCAAATTGGTCTAGTAAATTCATGTGTACAACTAACAAACCTAAAATGTTTATGTTTTTTTTTAAAATATTAACTATTTTAAGAAATATCCACAGCGACCTCTGCAAAGTATAAACTATACTTGTAGGTACCTGGTACTTAACATGTAGGGTAAGTTATTAAATAAAACAATAATTATAGGTAGGTACGAAGGAAGCTATACATTTTTTGACTTTGTCATACGGTTTTTTTCTCCCGTCACTTACCTTTATGTGAAAGCCTTAGTTAGGTCAGCCGCCTACACGGCTGTATATAGTGTAGAAGTATAATAAAATCACACAATTTTTTACCAAATATACATCGGTGATTGCACACTATTATAGAATAATATTGTTTAATAACACATTAATGTCGGGCCTAGAGAGAATATTATAGGCTCGATTAAAGTATCCATTTTTTTTATTACTTTTGTATTTCAAAGCCTAATATTGAATTTTTTTCAAGTCTCGACACTTCTAGTGTTTTATGTTAAGTTATAGTTTAACCTTTAAGACTAATAATAATATTGTTAGATGCCGGACGTAAAAATTGACTCACGACAGTAGAGTATGTAAAAATCTAAATGGCCTATACGCAGAGTTCCGTGATCTACTGTTCTGCATTGTATAGATTTAAACACTCTCAATAATATTCTGTTTCGGAATTTGAAATAAAAAGTGTATCGTATAATCCAAAGAAGTCAAAAACTCAAAAACTGATGACAATATTATATTATAATACCCATCATCTATGGCAAAAGCCGATCGTCGTCACTCACCGGTGACGATTCGCAATTCTAATAATTTCATCGAACAAAAGAGAAATGTGTATGGCAACAATAAACATTTACTCACATATTTCATTCTACTCTAGTAATTTTTATAAAAATCTCGATTTTTTCAATTCGAATTTAGATGAAGAAAGAAGTTCCTCGATATGGCGTCTGCACTTAAGGTATGGCGCCTTGCAGCTATGTATTACCCGAAGAGTCGATGTATACGTAAGTTTGATTACTTATACTTTTGGGGCTTAAATATTTTACTTTTTAGTCTTAAAATTAAAATTTGATTTGCTACCCGGGTGAAGTAGGGGCATATTTTTTATTCCCGAGCGCGCAACACAAAAAAATACGGTATCACAAACGACGACGGCATATCCAGGTCGCAGAATAATAACGTATTTATAAAATTAAATAAATATAAACAGTGTTGTACATATTAGTCATATTACAGTAGTACAGTACACGGTAGTTTTTATGTCCCGCAAAATTCAACAATTTTAATTTTTAGTTTATATAAATATTAAGTAATATATTATGAATATTACTTTGCCGTCGGCTTTTAATCGAACCGTGAATTAAAGCGACGCCGTCGTACATCAAACATCAAACTATTTAATAAAGCTGGGAAATATACCTAACCAATGCACTCAAAATGAATACATAAAATATTAATTATTAATTTCGTGCTCGACAGTATTCGGAGAAAAGATTTAACTTGGAATTTTCGGTATACGGTAAATGTGATGCATTAGGCACTGAATACCTTTATGTTAAATCTAAAAAGTAGTAATCACATTTATTACAATACGATTTGTATTTAATAACTCATAAATAAATATGCTTGTGCTTCGAATATTTTAACACCACCTTTATCAATTATTAAATTAAAAATTGAAATAATAGGTACTTTATAAATTGTTGTTATTTAAATTTGAAAATTATAAACTATTTTGGTTATTGTTATACCATCATTATCTTAATGATCAAATCTCAAACACGGACCTTCTTGATATAAAAATTTGTTATGTACCATATATCTATGGTTTTATCATATTGACGTAGTATAAATTATAATGCAATCCGTGGCGATTGTCGAAGTAGTTGCAAAGACGCAATCGATCTAAAATTTCAATTANTTGCAAAGACGCAATCGGTCTAAAATTTCAATTATTAGCAAAGCAGAGATGGACAAGAAACATGAAGCGATCCGTACGGTTTTTTTCTTCATAATAAATCTCAATGTTTCAGACTTAAGTTCAGTCGAGGGCATCTGATTTATTCCGCAGTGCACACACAATAATCAGGGATTCCGCCGAAGACCGAAAGTGTCGATGTTTCAAGTAATTAATTTTGGTTTCATATTTTTTTGGTTGTTAAATTTACTTTTTATACTTCAAATAAAAATTTAATTTCATGAAAAATATGCTACCCCTATGTAGACACATATTTTATTTCTGAGGGTAAATGCATAAAATAAGAGAGATCAAAATTAATAATATACACACGCCGCTCGTCGTCATCGTTTTTCTGCTCCCTGTTTGTAGGGTAATTTCATAATTATAACTTATTTTTAACGAGTTGAAATAGACATACATTATATGGTTTAATTTAGAATTACCCGTTATAAGTGATTACTCATAAGACACAATTTTAATTTAAAACTTATAATTTTTTTTTAATCCAAAGTTAGCCGTTGCATTACACTATTAATTTAGTGTTACATATATTTCATTGTTCTATTATATATTAATATTACAATTACATTATATTATAGTTGTATCTAAAAAACAAAAATGTTCACGGAATGGTAAACTCACTATCCTAACCAGTAATCATCCCGTACAGGTGATTATGAAAAATATACTTTTATACTAGCATAGGTATCTTTATATAATATTGTGTGCATAACAATCCTAATATATTGACATAGGCGTTCAAATATCCTAACTTTTTGTAGTTATTCAAACCTAGGTGTGTACCTACGAGTTCAAAAATTAAAGTTATTTCAATTTTAACTCTTTAACTTCTTTAAGACTTCGAGCGGAGCGATGAATGTATTGATTTTCCAATTTATTTTTTAAAGTTTTTTTGTTAATGTCTTTCCGCTATTTTGGGAGAGTAAAAGTGCTTCGATTTTCTTCAACAGCATCTTTTCTGTTAGAAATGTGAATAGTATCGGTACTTCGTGTAGTCGAAAGTAAAAAATTCTCAATAGTTTTCAAAAGCGGCAGGAAAAACAAACAAAAAATTAAGGAAAAAAAGTGAATTTTTACAGAAACCGGGTTTTGACCAATTCGATTTAGGTTTTTGATGTAACTCTCAAATAAAAAAATCGTAGACCGTAGACCGAGAATTTTTACTGAATATTTATTACGGCGTTTTCCATAAACCATACAATTTTGACAACACATTTTTATATCCGTTTGAATTTTGAATTTTGACAAAATTAGTTTAAGTCACGAAAATGTGCAAAATATTTTGAGTTAGAAATTCATACAAATTTTTCGTTTTATATCTAAGTTTTTAAAACTTAATACAAATTCCTTATAAGGTTGTCAAACCTTTATCAAAAAAAAAACAAATTCTACCGGAAAGTCAAATTAAATTTTTATAAACATTTGAAGTTGACATTATGACAACATTTAATATTCACTCCATTTCTCATATAGTGATTTTTACTTATTTTATTATAATGGAACAACCAATAATTGCAGATATTTGAAATTCACATCATTTGTTCATATTTTCAATTCATATACTTCATACAATTTTCAAATTATTTTGACTAGTTTTGAGCTGTTAACACACAATTTGAATTTTGAATTTTTTTAGTTTATTTAGTTTATTTTACTATAATTGTTAATAAAATTGTATTTGTTGGGCAAAAAAGCTTGAAAAATTCAATACAATTCTCCTGATGGATATTTAAAATATTAGTTAAAAACTATTTAAAATAAATAAACAAGATATTTGTAATGAGCATTTAAAGTTTAAATTTTAACAAAATCCACATCATTTAAAATATACAAATAATTTTATAATTTAAAATTTTTGAAATATTCAACTTTTGTAGGTTAGGGTTGAAAATTCAAAACAAAGTTCCAAGCAAGTAGGTTAGGTTAGGTTAATTTATTGCAATAATTATTTATTTTCTTAACACAATATTTCAGGAATTAATATATTATAAATTAATTAATAATAAAAATAATTGATTTAAACGATATTTATAAAATATTGAAATAAAATAAACACACTTGCTAATCAGTAATGTTAACTAGTCCCTGAGTATTATACTATTATTAAAATAAAAATGAACAAATAGCAGAGTTCTAGTAGATAGCTAACTAGCCGTGCATATAGTGAAAAAATATGACTTTCGTAAGGTATAAAACTTATACGTTATTAAATAAAATAGTTAAGACACAAATTAACATATAATAACTACGTATAGGTAAGATAAAAGCTACAACTTAAAGAGATTATTTTAGCTATATAATATCTGTAATTTCTAATAACAAATAGCTCATACGTATATTGTTGAACATTTTACTATTTAGGCTGCGTTTTTTTCAGAGATGGTATTCGTCAGTGAAAATTTGCCAATTTTGAATACAATGTCATACTATGCAGTGTGAACTGTGTTGACGTGAGTGTTTCAAAGACTTAGTTGTATAGCAGAAAACATGTGGTATGTACTTTTTATTTATCAGTAGATTTATTTAATATTGTTAAATGATCAGAGTTTGTATTGCCCCCAACTTTTCGATTTAATTGTGTTGTAACTACTGGTATAACGCTATTCCGGCTATCAATAAAACTATGATAAAAATTATGAAATTGGTCAGGTATGAAATTTATTTTATTTTTTGTATTAAATTTGTTTTTGTAATATTTAAATATTTTCACCGATTATCAGGTACGATGACCTGTAGGCGCTATAGAGACTGTGTGTGTGTGTGAGAAAGAAAGAGAGGTAGTGAGATGGAAAAAGGGGGGGGGAATAGAGAGAGAGAGAGTAAGAGAGAAAGACTGAGTGAGAAAAAGTGGGTGGGGAGAGAGAAGGGAGAGCGAGTGAGACTTGTAGGGAGGGTGAATAGGAAGTGTGGAGGTAGAATAGTTATGTTAACAATGTCGAATACTTAGGAAAAGTTCTTGAATGGCCTTTGCTAGACCAATCAGCTGAAAAACTACCTAGTGATTGGTTGAAAACCTTTACTTGTGGGATAGAATAAAAAGATCGGTAGAGGATGTCAGAGCACCGATTGTTTGCTCTCAGTATCCCACGCACAACAAAGCAAATAATGTATCAGAACCAACCATATATTGTTACTTTAATAATGGTTGGTTCTGCTAAACATAAATTTGCTTTGTCGCGCGTGGGACATAAAGAGCAAACAAATGGTGCGTGGACATCCTCTCAATAGTGTCATCAAGTTGAACAAAAAATTTCGAAAAGACGTATTTCTATGTCAAATCATGGGTTTTTAATCATTAAAAATTCGCAAAAAATAAAAATTGAAATTAAGTTTAAAAGTAATAGACAATAGAGAATATTTGAATGCGAAGTTTAAAATAATAAAATAAACTTTTAAAAAAAAGGAAAAATGCTTATCAGTAGTCAAATCGCATACCAATGCTCCGCCTTTGTTCGTACAAATACGCATATGTATGCTTTTTGAACCGCTGCATTTCGTCTGCTACTGCATTTTAACATGAATGAACCTGCGTAATCCACTCCACAGTTTTCAAAGCACCTACTTGAACGGTCAGCTTGGAGCGTTGGCAGATTAGGTACCTATAAAAAGCGACACATTTTTTGGCTGCGCTTTGAAACATGTTACGCACTGATCCACCGTTTGCCAACCTACCACCTGCGCGCACAAATCCGTTGCCGTCTATAAATGGGTTTAACTTATTTATTTTGCTTTTTACTAACAAATTACGATTATTTTTTAACTCTTCAATTTCTATTGAGAAATGTGCTCGTTGTATGTATAGATTTTATAATAATTTTTGTCTCCGCTGAGATCTCGTTTGCATTCAGTGGCCCCATTATTCGAG
>NW_019104320.1:0-76417 GCF_001856785.1 Myzus persicae
ACCAAATGTTAGGGCTGAAGGGGATATTTATAATAACAAATCCGTACTTCAGTATGAATAATTATTCGACTTTAATATATTTAATAAATATTGGCAACGTAATGCGTCGAAACGGTGTTGTCTGTCGGATAGCTATGACGCTACAGTCGCTACTACGATTATATAAAATAAAATGCGATGAAGTCGCCCGAGCGACGTCTTATCGCTCGCTGATTGTCGTACCGGTCTACCTGATATGATGATAATTTAGTTTTCCCGGCTCCAACAGCCTATACTGGTAATAAATGTACCAGATGACTCATTTAAGGCGAGACAGGACGTTCACGTTTTTGAAAAACCCTACTTTTAATATTTTTTTTATCAAATATTTTTTTTATATCATTCTCATTTTTTATGTTTTTTACTTTTTTTAATGAAAACAAATAGTTTTGATTTCATGATCCAAAGCAGAATACTTTTTCCTTAGTATTTCGATACCAAATATTAAATTGAGGACGAGTAGCTTATGATTAAGAGTAATAATTTAAAAGTGTTGTACCTACCTAGTACCTATATATATACCTATATATTATTACGCCTATAATCATGAGCGGAGTGGAGAAATAATAAGCATCTAACGTTAAATTCTATAATTTTATCTCATAATAATATTTCTCTATACTTAGATATAATTTTATTAAAATACATAAATTAATATAAACTTTTCCTAATATAATTATTTAGTTATTTTAATTTTTAATAAGTTCCTGCCTATTAAATTTAAAAATATTTTCAAAGTTTCTTTTATCGATTAAAACTACTTAATAAAGTTAAATATTAATACTTGGGTATGAGAATTAATTATTATTATTAAAACCGTCTTTGGTGAAGTTGTAGTTAAGTTCGACATATTTTTGTTTTTGGTTAGGTTCTTATATATTCCTGATAAGAAATTGTCCAATCAATTTTCGTCACTTATCACTGCGATTATACTTGTTATGTTTCAACAATTTTCAGGATACTATTAGTTGACAATATATGCAATTTAAAACCTAAAAAATATCAATGTGAGTAATAATATATTTTTTAAAACCAACTGTAAAAATGAGAATATGGACTGGACAATATATGAGATTAATTAAATATTATAATAGCAGAGTAATATTAGTAACTAAAAATGTTTCAAACCGTGATAACCTTTATATACATTTTTTTAATGTGTATCAATATTGGAAAATTATTAAAACTTAATTTTTTTCTCGAACAATTAAGCGGAAACATATTCGAATACATGTATACGGTTAAAATAAAATACCTTATTTTTTATAAATATTTCAACTAAAAATATTGAATATTTTTATAATAATATACTTGTAATTAGTTTGAATTATCAAAATTATAACAAGTATTAACCGTAGAACATTTTAAGTAATAATAATATATTTTTATGGGATTTTGGAATTTCATTTTTATTTTTCAAATTGCGAAAATTGAATCAGCTGCATTTTTTATGCTCGCAAAGGTCGCAAGTTTATTTCCACCCGTGTAAGCATTTTATAATTTCTTGGTTTTAATGGCTGTACTACGCCATATGGTGTATTTCACCGTCATTATCTCGGTTCTGCAGTATTCATTAGAATATTAAAATATAGCAACATGCTCAGTTTTTGTTCGTTATATTAGTTCTGTAAAAACCGAATCCGCGACGCACAAAATTAAATGATCTGACGAGTGATAATGCTATAATTAGTAACACGTTCTGGAGTGCCGTATCTATAGGGATGTATACTGGTACTTATATGTCAATTTCACCAAAAGTTATACATTTTTGAGAGGGGTAGAGACCATAATAATATTATAGTGTGTGTACTGTGTATACACAGTATGAATAAAGAATTGGTTATACCTAACCTAACCTTCTTGAGTGTTGTATTATTATCGGTTATTGAGAAATAAAATTAAACACATTATTATAGAACCTTATAATAAATATTTAAATACTTATACAATCATATTTAAATTGTACGAATAATTGGACTGAAACAAAATATTTTTAATGATTTTTTTTTGTTTTGTAATTAGTCACAGAAAATAATGTACAACAAACATTAAAATTTTGTATGAATTTGTTCGTAATAAATAATGTGTATTATCATTATAGATCCTGAATTAGTTATTAGTACAATGACATAACTTGACAAGTCATAATAAGTATTTTTGTCAGTTACTTTTATTTAATTATAAGAGCACGGATTTTTAAAATTAAATCAATAAAAAAATACTATCTACTAATGTCTATATGGGCACTTACAAGACGGTACACATCATGATAAAATATGTAGGTACCTATATTCAATAATAATAGTATACATTTAGCTGCAGACGGTTAAATCTTGTAAGTTCATCTTAGAGTTCCAAGTCCTACTTTTAAATGAAGAAGAATCTCTTTATTATTAATATAGAAAATAACAGTGGTACCTATACATAATATAAATAAGCAAACAGTAAATAAACAATGAGCGGGAAAAAACATTCCGAAGAATCGCTTCCGAAAAAATAGAACGCAACGTCAAAGTTTTTACTTAAAACATAAATGACCAGCTATAAATTGGACAGCGTAAACATCGCTCGTTCTCGGCTATACGAAAATTCCAATTTTCATTGATCATCTCAAAAATACGAATTAAACGGGGTACGGATTTGTAATGCTAATAACCGTAATCAAAACGTTTAAATTGAACCTCAGATTTCACCATAGGCCCTAGACGTCTTCCCCCCCCCCTACACGCGTTACTGCTTATGCCACAGTGTTTATTGCCTATTGACTATGTCACTATATGGCAGGGGTGGGCAACTGACGGCCCCTCGAGCCTTTTTTTATCTGGCCCGCGCTACATTTTCAAATTGCATTAGGTATAGGTATACACAAGTCGATTTTGCCGCGCTGTCATTAGAAGCCACACATCCTCAAAACTCTCATTAAACTGCAAATAACTATTTATATTTAAATATTTAATTAAATTATTTTCAACAACGCTTTTTGTATTACCTATTTCATTATAAACAAAATAAATGCTAATTAAAATGTATATTTTGAATGACCTTTTTTTTTTGCTTTTTATGCTCTGGCACGCTAGATTTTAAATTTCTAAAAATTGGCCCTCTAGTAACTTTCAGTTGCCCATCCCTGCTATATAGTCACCTGTACGCTTTTAGTCTTAAGTCATTAATCCCGCAAGTCCTGCGCGAAAGCGTCGGTCTGAGCAATCTCGCACATTTTATTCCGACGAAAGTCGACTATACAGCACTGGAGAATTATACTATGCACAAAACCGGACACGAATTGTATTTGTTGTCATCTGTGATCCAACCCGAGACAGCGGGACGACTTTACATTTATAATAATAATAATAATAATGTGATATAGTTGTGCTGTTAAACACACAGTACCCGATGTAGGAGTATATCCTAAACACACATTGTTACCTACCAGCTCGTTTCGGTTTGAATAAAATATGTAACATAAAATATTAACGAAAACGCTGTTCTGCAAAAACGGTATAGTGTTTCTGCAGTACAACCGGAATATAAAAGATATTATAATGGAATCATTTTAGTGACTATACTTTTTGGTCGTGCGCACTGTATATACAACAACGTAGTGTTATTACACTAAAAATCGTTTATACTTTAGTGTTGTATAATATCGTCTTACGTAAAAGTAAAGTATCAACATCAAAATATTTTAACACGATATTATGGTAATTACTAATTAGAAATTACGCAATGATGGTACGTTTTAAAAGGAGTTCATTTTATAATTCGATAAAATATAATTTTTACATAACACTTATTTTATACGCTTGTATTTGGGAAATTAATAATTTTTTTTTTTTACGATCATTGATACTACTTCACGCGTATACCGGGTGCTAAAAAAGATAATTTCGAGTACCAGCCTAATAAATAACACAGTGTTAAATTCGTTAATTCCTCTTTTAACGTTCGGCATTCTTGCACTCATTGATATATTATTAGGTATTATAATCAATTTGAATTACACAACTACTGATTTATTTATGAAAATTAATCTCCTACGCATTATAGTCACCTATAAAATGTTGCCTTGTGTGATGAACATTGTTGATTCGATAACGCATCATAAGTCTTATTAACTCGAAAAAATTGTTGAACTGCAAATGGTTTGATTATAGAAGGCAGAAAAATCAGGCAGAATAAGTGGTTGTAAAAATTAAAATATTTTCATGGTCGGGCAATAGTAATATAAGCACACGCATTGATGTCTCGAGCACCTCAACTTTTCACTTTTCAGCTCGATAGTTATAATTAATTAAGCTTTGATTTATTAATAAAGTGGATCGGCGTCATGGATATGATATCCAATCAAAATAAGAAATTGGTGAGTTAAAATATAAATATTTACGCGTAACTCTAAGAACCGCAAAATTTGTTATTAATATTAAACTGTTTTCGTTACAATCGATGCATATCTACAAGCCTGTTTTTGATACATTTGTATTTAGTTCAACTTTTTTTTACACATATTTCATTATATTTTACAATAATGTGCGTTGGAATTGTTATTAAGAATTTTATATCATAAAATCCTGGTCTGTACAGGTACAATAGGTACATACTTCGCGCGTTATATTTTAATAAAAATATTTATTGTCTGCTCTAAATAACTATCATTACAATTTACAACAAGCACGGTTATGTTAATATTATAAGCAGTTCTTCTATCAAAAATTAACAAATTAGTTTTTGAATGTTATGCATATTTTATTATTTTGATAAAAATTTTGTTCATATTAATTATTTTTTAATTTTTTTAATATTAAATAACATAGTTTAAAAAAATTGCCCAAATGTTTATTGTTAATATGAAAGAGGATTTTTCGTTCAGTGCATAGTTGTTGATTTGTTTCAGAGAAGAATCATATTGGCTACTTTTTATCCCGGAAATGTTTTATTTAGTTGTTTCCTGTGTACAATTTAAAAAAACTACAAAAATTAGGGGCTAAATTTTAACTTTAGATGATAAATTTAAGTTAAAATGGGTATTTTTTGATGAGGTAGCTCTGGATTCTCTTTTAATTGTATAGAGCACAGTTTTATCTACCCAACTCTGGTCTCTAGAAACTTAAGTGAAAAAATAGGAATACCACCAGTGGCGCAATCTGTCTGATTTTTACATCTACTTAAAAAAATAATTATCCAGATCCTTTGATATTTGACCGTGTTAAAAATCTGTGTTGTTTAAATTTGTGTTCGTTTATTTTTGAGGGAAGAGGAACACCTAAACTGGCTACACCGATTTTCTAATGAGTTATGAATTTATAATTTAAAATGTTTACCAGGGCGAAGGACTTTGTAGGCTCGTGAAAAATTGTTTGAGTATTGTAGTTGCCGTTGTTTACAGAAAATAAAACAGTTATTATTATAAATGGACACAGCTGTAGACTTGTATCTTATATATTTGATCAGAATCATCTGGACGCGTTTATTACTATATGTGCAGTTTACATTTAACTGTGGTTAAGGCGACAGGGTAAATCAGCGGGCATTAATTAATTCATCACTGGGGCGACGTTGAGCGGGTGATCAGCTATAATAAACAAATAAATGATATCCATTATGTATAAAACCGAAGACCTAAGACGGATGACTCTTATGCGAATCCGCAGTTTTTGACAGACTTTCATAAAAAGCTCGTTAATGGATTCGACAAGATGCATTTTGTGTCCTGTGTTATTTTTTATACTTTTCATCTCTTAAATTCCGAATATAGTCGACTCACTGAAATCTATAATTGTATCTATTTATAACCGTATCGTTTGCCAATGGTTACATAAAATAATATTAATATGTTATTACGATTGATAATTATGATACAATGTATATTTTAAGCTTGTATCCATGTGTGTTAAAAATCGGTGCTATGTACATTTAGTTGAATTTAATGTGTAAATCCAGTGGAGTTTATTTTGTCACGGGTAACGCCGTGAAGGATCAACTATAGTATACAAGAAAATATCCTTAGAAATAAAGGATGACGGGCCATCTCCGCTCTGAATTGTATTTCATGTGCATTTTTTTTTTTTTTTTGGTCATTGAATTTAAATTTAACAAATCCATTTCATTAACCTCCTTCTCAATGCACTTGACACCCACTATACAGCTAAGTGTCCTTACTGGTATTTGTATGTTAACTGTACAGTGTACAATGTGCACAGTAAATATAAGTTATGATTGTATATAATAAATTATTTTCCAAGTAGTGATTAGCAACACAATACTAAGACCAAGACTACTAAAATTCAGATCTTGGACTATCTAGTTCTTGCAGACTCGATATTGGTCTTGGTTTTGGTTATGTTTCTTAATTTGGGACTCAGTCGTGGTATTTCACAGTCTTGGTTTATTAACAAAATTCATAAAAACAATACTAAATACCTAAAATAAGGTTAGCATTTTGTCAGACTGTTTTATGATCTCTAAAATATTTATATTATAGACCAATATTTCATTATATTTAAAACATATTTATAATTCAAATAAAAAAACGAGTCCAATAATTAAATTCATATTTTGAATTTTTCCCATATTTCATCGCAAATTTTTAAACCAATGTATAATTAGCGTAAAAAAATAATCAATTTATATAATACTATCGGCTATCATATGATTTGCACAACGAATGGTGTTCGATTGAAAAAACATATAATAATTTGCTACTCCTTGCGTAATAGATCACTTAAAATTAATTCAAATTTTAAACTGTTTTTCAGAAATATCCAAAGTCCATATGGTTCATTGTACTCAATGAATTTTGTGAAAGATTTACCTATTACGGATTAAAAAGTGAGTCAACAAAACGACAATTAAAAATATGATGACTTGCTAATATTATAAAATAATATAATAATTTATATCTATGAAAAAATGTTTTGATCTATTTTAGCCGTTTTGATTTTGTACCTGACAACAATATTAAAATTTAATGGCGACAATTCGACAATAATCTATCACAGTTTCGTATTTCTGGCGTACTTCATGCCATTGCCTGGTGCGATTCTGGCAGACTCTTATTGGGGAAAATATAAGTACGTAAAATTTAAATCACCACAAGTATCTTGATTGTTGTCTCTTGATTATTCACAAATTTTTTTTCAGAACGATTTTTTCACTGTCGTTGGTGTACGCGTTGGGAAGTTTAATGCTCACCGGTTCTTCGATGGCAGATTATGTTATGTTCAGTCTCGACGTTCAAAAGTTAATAAACTGTGTTTTTTCAGTAGAGATAATCCCGAAAAGTATACTTTATCTACGTAGAATACGTAGAATACGTAAAATAAAAAAAATACTCCAAAAAACCTTCGATCAATCCCAAGGTTAATCTTTGACCATCGTATATACTTATCTTGCAACTATTGTGCACCTATAACCGCGATGGGACACAATAATAGTTGAGTAAAAGTGCGTCGGCCTGACTTTCGAGTCGATATCGTTAACCACATCGTTTCCAGCTTGGAACACAAACTACGTATATCGTGCAGTGATAATCCGATACATCGTTCCCTCAAAACGTATTCTACGCCAAATAGATAATTCGCCCCCCCCCCCCCCCATTCGTTTCCACAACACGAGAAATACCTTATTGCACAATGTAACAAAAAAATGTTCTGTTTTTCTTTTCGTTAGAATCTTCTCTCTCTTTGGATTATTTTTAATAGCCGTCGGCACGGGTGGCATAAAACCATGCGTTTTCGCGTTCGGCGGCGATCAGTTCCAGCTGCCCCGGCAAGAAAAACAACTACTGCACTACACTACCAAGTTCTCGATGGCCATTGCCGTAGGCTCGTTGATCTCGTCGTTTTTGACACCCGAATTGAGACACAACGTCCATTGTCTCGGCAGAGACACGTGTTTTCCGTTGGCTTTTGGAGTGCCGGCCTTGCTGATGTTTACTGCCATTGGTAATACAGAAGAAGATTCTTTTAAAGTTAAACGATCAATAACTCGAAAGTATACCTATACAGTCGATTTTGGAGATATCTCTTTCACATCCTTTAAAGTCGTTAAAAAACAATGTTTTTTTGGAAAAAGCAATATTTTTACTATTTTCTATCTTCATACATTTTCACGAATTTTCTTTTTTAAATGGTAGCATAACATATTTTTAACTGTATACTATTATGAAGGAGAATTTTTAAATACAAATTACAATTACTTACTATATAGTACCTGCTTATAAGTTATAACTATGAGTATTTAATGTTCATAATTTTAAATACTCATTACTAGATAAAATATCAATTTGTATGTACTAAAATTCTTACAAAAATATTCTGTTTATGAATATGAAATAAAAATATTTAATTCCATTAAAAAATATATTATTGTTTTTAAAATGTTGTTATGAAGACTATGTATAAACTAGATAAAAAAGAATTGTATTTTTCAAGAAAGTAAAAAGAATTAAAGAACCTTTAAAAGAATCACCATGAAGTCATTACCTAGGAATTTCATCACAATTTTTAAAAATGTATAACTTTAACTTGAGCATCTTTTGTTTTACATATATCTCAGCGATATTTGTATCCGGAAGAAGCATGTACGTGAAAAAGAAACCTCAAAAAGACGCCATCCCCAGGACGTTTGGTTGCATTTTCGTAAGTACCTATTGTATATTAAACGTGTTTTGATATTAATCACAACTAACAATTAAAACATTTTGCTCAATTCATGCTTTACGTTTGGTTTTCAAGTACGCATTGCGCACGAAGATGACGTCGTCTGGCCCGTCCAAAGACCACTGGCTGGACAACGCCAAAGGACAGTACACCGAAACCGAGATATCAGACACGAAGTCTGTTCTGAGCGTGATCTGCGTGTTCACGGCGTATCCGGTGTTTTGGTCGCTACTTGAACAGCTGGTATGGTATATGACATATACTGTTATATAAGTTATGGCGGCTTGAACTTTTTTTTCTTCTACTAGGTGACTATTTAAAATAAGTATACCCACCGACCATTTTTCCCCGTATTAACGATAGGAATCGTTAGGATAGGATCGCCTATAAACGACTCCATATCGCTAGATTCTCACCAGGCTCCACCGAAGCGGTAGCTTCCTAAAATAACTATTCACTGCAGTTGTCTATAACCGCGACCGTAGGATCCGCAAACTTTAATCTCGACATGAATCTATATAATGTCGTGCAACCCTCAATTCCGTTCTGCCTCAGGGCTCCAAGTGGACGCTACAAGCCACGCTGATGAATGGCCGAGTGGACTTCTTAGACTGGACCATCAAACCGGATCAGATGCACGCGATAGAGCCGTTTCTCGGACTGTCGTTTCTCGTCCTCTTCGACGTCGTTTTGTATCCGTTTCTGACTAAAGTCGGCCTAAGAAAACCGTTACAAAAGCTCACTTTAAGCGGTATCCTGGCGATCATGGGGTTTGTGTTGACGGCCATACTGCAGCTTAAAATTACTGTAAGACCTTCGTTTTTCCATTTTTTTTTCTTTTACGTTTTCGTTTCACTTTTTTAAAAAGGGAAACACCACTGACATACCGCCAGGACATGGGCACATAAACATTTACAACGGATTCGATTGCAACGTGTCTGTACTATCGGAATCGTTAAACATACACGATCACATTGACCCACTCGAGATGTTCAACGTCAGCCATACAGTCGTGTCTCTGAATAATACAGAAAACGTTGCCGGAATCACATTTGGTTTCGAAGCAGAGTGCAATTTTGTCCCTGAAAACTACAAATTTAAAACCACAGTGACGATAAACGAGGGAGAGGTAAATTTTTCAATTTAACTAATGAAATTACATACTACTCAGTTGAAACTGAATCCCTCATAAACTTCATGAATTTTGATAATCGACAAGCATATATGTAGTACTTATGTACTCTTCAATAGTCAAATACCTACTATTCAAAAATAAAAAAAATTGTACAATGTTTATTCATAACAATTGATTTAACTTTACATTTTTCAAATGATTTTAGGAGATTTCATATAATATATTGGTCCAATTAGATTCGAACACGGTCACATTAAACCGTGTAGGCATTCGTGACAATGTAGTCAAAGAAAAATATGGAAACCCATACTTGAGGTAAGTAGGTATTTCATATCATTAATACACACATTTTACAATATTTAACAAATTAAATTACAAAAATAATTTACTTTAGAATTTTGATTGACAATACATTTGGTTTTGATGACGATATCACTTTAACCAGCGCAGATAAAAACTCATTAACCTCGTACCCTCTCTCTTTGTTTCGAGGGATGAACTTTAATGCGGTTAAAGTAGGGAAGTGAGTACCAAATACATTCACGACATTATAATAACTATTTGTAAGTAACTTGATTTTAACATGAATAATCATATTTAAAATTAATTGATTTTAACGTGAATAATTATAGGTATTTAAAATGAATTGATTCTAACATAAATAAATGCTTTTAAAATAGATATAATATTTACTACAACGGAAATATATTGACCTCGCCAACAATAGACATAATTCCAGCAACGTTTTATACACTGACATTACAACGAAATGGTGATAAAATGGTAAAATAATAGAATACCTGATCTGATAATTGTAATTAATGTCTATTGAACTACAATCGATTGTTATGTAATGATAAATGTATTTAGCATGTACGATTATTTACCAAGGACGAAGGAAACTATTTTCACATCATGTGGCAGCTACCTCAATATATGCTGATGACCATGGCTGAAGTCATATTCACTGTCACAGTTAACAAATTCGAATTTACAGAGGTTTATATTTTTTCATTTAATGATATTATTTATTTTTATGCATTCAATTCACTGTTTAGTTAAAACTACCAAATACTGCTAGTTTAAGAACTGACCCAACTGAACTAAGCACATTTTTTTTTTTCATAGTACCCACTTGCATTTAATATTGTTATTTTATAATATTGTTATTGTTGATACATCCATATAGGCGCCGAAAAACTTGAAGTCGTTCGTATCCGCTATTAGTTTATTGACAATGTCTTTAGGAAATATGTTGGTCGTGATCATATCGACTATATCAATTAAAAATCAAGTATTTATTAATCATTAGTTTTGATGATAAATTGTATGCGCACATAATTTGTCATACATTTTTTTTCTACGTGATTTAGGTACACGAATATATCTTCTATACTGTGGTTTCATGCTTGCCGACACGTTGTTATTAGCTTATTTCAGCGTGGTTTATCGGAGTAAAAATGCGAACACGACTGACGCAACGGCACTTAACTAGAGCAAAGAGGACGACACATAAATGTCCTAGGACGTTGTTTTGTTATTCAATAAAACTGACAACAATAGTTAATACTTAACCTCTTTGTTTTTATAACTCTCTCTTATTAATTATTATTTTCCTTTTATTCCTAAGTATGTTATTTTGTATATCATCGTTTAAAAATGCATGTAATGTGTAAATATATACATATTATATATATATATATATATATATATAATGTACTGTTACGTCCAATGGCCTTTACAGGAGCTGGCACGCCGCGGATAGTTAGTTTAATAAAAAATAATTATTATTATTGTTTTTAACGTTTTTATTATAAACAACGGGAATAATTTTTATTTGTGTGAAGGTTCGTATAAAAAAAAAAGTAAATACGGATGTCACCAATTTAGATTCACTCTCCTACCAGAAATATGCTATTGAAGAACATCGAAACATGTTTACTGTCCCAAAAAGGTGATTATAGACCTACAACAAGACCACACACACGTAATTGTAATATCAATACATGCATCGCTCCGCTCAAAATCATAGATCATAATATTATATCACAAGAAATGAATTGATATAATGCAACTGTGATATGAGTTTAAGACATTTGATGGATATATTTAAGATTTGAGAGTTTTTAATTTAGTTGTATATTATCCATTCAGACACTTTGAGTACATAATATATTAATGTATTATTGTTGCTGTAAGTACTGTACACACAAATAGCTACAAATAAACTTAATAGTTTAATTTGGTAAGACGTTGTACTACAAATACTTAGATTTAATAAGTGCAATAGGTATCTAAAGGTTTTCGATTTATTGCGCTAACAGTGAAACGTTTTCTTTTCAAGAGGCATTTGAAATTCAAAAAAACATTTTTCAAATCTTATCTTAAAAACGAATCACTTTTACATACTCCCTCAAACAAAACGAATTGCCAACTGGGTATTGCTTCACTTATTATAATATATGTGTTGTAAGTGTAACGGTATAACGTTTATGTTGTAAAACGTTTGCTTTATCACGTGTCTAATATAATGTGTACAACAACATTTCAAAATTATCAATGGAGTTCTCGAATTTAGTTTATCAGTCCGCGTCAATTCATTCAGGGATTACGATGTAATATATCATTGTGGTTTTGTAGACGAAATATGGTAAACTATCCTAAAAAATAGCAACAAAACCATATTCATCGCTTCACACTTTTAAACGGCTAAACTATACATAGACATGTGTGTTTGTGGCAATCGAAGTTATCTCGGGAGCTGTGATAAACAACAGAATAATATGCTGAGTTGATGAGTTATGCGGCTATGGAGGAATACCTACTGCAGGATTGTTGGAATGTATTCCTCGTCGAAGTGTTTTATAAATGATTTTATGATAGGTACGTATTGTGTTAGATTGCCTACAACTAATAATAATTTTTTTACGTTAGATACTGCTTCATGCGGAGGTATAAACCGGCTACTAAAAAAAGATTACTTCGAATACCATCCCGTATAATACAGCACAATGTTGAATTCCTTACGATTCCTCATCTAACGTTCAGCATTCATAAATATATTATTAGGTACTACCTACAATCAATTTGAATTACATCATATCTGCTGAATTATTCACGAAAACTAATCTCCTAATAAGCGTTATAGACACCTATCAAATGTAGCCGTATATGTGTTGAACATTGTTGACTTGATAACGCATCGTAAGTCTCATTGACTCGGAAAAAGTGTTGAACTGCAAATGGTTTGATTATGCATACGGCAGAAACATCAGACAGAATAAGTGATTGTTAAAAATGACGAAATATTTTCGTGGTCGGGCAATAGTCGAGTTATTCGCGTTATTCAAATACACGCATTCATTTCTCAAGCGCCTAAACTTTTCACTTTTCAGTTCGGTAGTTGGAATCGATTGATTGAGCTTCAAGATAATAATACAGTGGGACGGGGCATCGTGGATATGATATCCCATCAAAATAAGAAATTTCCGAGTTAAAATTGAATTAATAATCAAGCTATAAACATATCAGTGTTACCCTGAGAACCGCAAACATTTTATCGATATTAAACTGTTTTCGTTACAATAAATGTACCCGCTGTACTTGCGATACATTCGTGTTCGGTTAAACATTTTTACACTGCATATTTCATTATATTTTATAATTATGCAGTTATAATTCAAACATAAATGCAAGTCCAATAGCTTAATTTATATTTTGAATTTTTCCCACGTTTGATCATTCATTTTAAAATGTCATGGTATTTTTTATCGCGGGAATACTGATTTACCATGTACGCGTATGACTGCAGTATGAGGCATAGCCGATAGACGGTAAAATCGTATAATCAAATGAGACTGCCCTCCCTCCCCACATGGTGACTTCCTGTTTTAAGTGCAGTATTTTCAAAATAGAAATTTATTTACGGAAATAAATAATCATATAATTCGATAGTAAAAAGTTGTTTGCAGGCTTTTTAACACCAACAGATTTGAAAACAACAATTCAACATTTTAACATTAATTGTATAGTACAATAAAATGTAAGTAATTTTTTTGAGTTATCATTTGTACCAGCCAAAATTAATAGGACCACAAAATTATTCAGAAATTAATAGACAGCATGACGAAATCTACAAGAAACATTTGCCATAATATTATGTTGGTAGGACTGGTACAAGAATATAATTTATTTTCATTATAACATTATTTTAGTTGCTACTTTGTATTCGCTGATTGTAAACAATGTATTAATGATTTATATCAATTAAATCGTATGTTGTCGAATGTTCACAATCATATAAGTCAAATATATTAATATTTAATATTATATTAACTGTAAAAATATCAAACAATTTTTATAATAACGTGTTAAATTCGTTAGCTATTATTATATTAATACGAGTGTATCTTAGGTATGAATCTCGAGTATAATGTATATTAAATAAAAAATTGTTTCAAGTACCTACCTGCCTAAAAACTATCATTTTACATAACGAAATTATTAAATATTAAAACACG
Source organism: Myzus persicae (assembly GCF_001856785.1). Lineage (NCBI taxonomy): Eukaryota > Metazoa > Arthropoda > Insecta > Hemiptera > Aphididae > Myzus > Myzus persicae. The sequence continues at coordinate 14,352 of NW_019104320.1, forward strand.
AGTTTCATATTATATTTTAAATATTCATGTACTCGGCTGAAATCATACAGGTAGGTACTTATGAAAACGTATAAAATATAGTAATATATTAATAATTAATATATTAATATAATTTACTCGAAATATTAAGTCAACTATCCAATAAAACGTTGTGTGCCACGGACATTTTTGACTCGATAAAGTTTCTCAAATTTCTCAACTTAAATAATTTTAACTAAATAAGTGGCTGTCTTAAATTACATGCTTTTCTTTAAAAAGACAAGTCCTAGTTTAAACTTAAAATAATTACAAACAAAATTGTGTTTATGTATTTTTAGATTGTTTGAGTTTCAGAATCAACTATACTTACTTGGAACCTTGTTTTAATTTTTCTATCCATTTACATAGGTAATTTTCTTCCTTTTCTACGTAGGTGTATCCTCAACATACCCTATAAAAATACTACCATATTAATAATAATCAGTTAATGCTTAAATTATCCTTTGCGTTGATATAATTTGGTTACTATTCTGTATTGTATTTACTATCGAAGATTCCAACTTATATTATTATTACAAGTACCTATATATGTAAATAAAATCTATGTACATATTTGAATACTTACTTTATATTAATACAAGTTATAATATATAATACTTATAATATTTATAAGTAAAAACAATATTTTGTACATAATAATGATAAGATCGATGTTTGGAGTGATTTCCAAGTGTATTATTTCCCAGAAATGTATTATGTCATGGCTTGGAAACTCTCCCTGCGCCTATATAAATGGTCAATTTACCGAACATAGAAAAAAATGTATAAAATAATTCGAAGAGAAAGAATTTGTTGATCTCCAGCCAATCCAGTAAATGACAAAAATGTTGGTGGTTTGATAATTGCTGGCGAATATTCGGTAACAAACAAGGGTAAAACATGTTTTATTTTACGATAGCAAAATTAAAAAGCGTTTGATATTTGTTCAAGAGATATTTTTACCGGTACTAACTTAACTATAACTAACTTCATGTCGAGAAAAACGTTATTGGATAAGTTCTCATGGGCATGTAATGTTACGATATTTCAGTTGCAATAAATTAAAATAAATACATTGTTACCCACGACCTCGTTTCAGTTTGAATAAAATATGCGACATAAAATTATTTTAACGTCAACACTGTTCTGTGAACAATCCTTAGGTTCTCGGTACAACATATTTTAATTATTAAATTATTTTAACCTTTACTTTTTATTCTTATGAGCTACTACAATGTGCATAGTTAATTTCTATCGTTTAAACTGTTTAAGCTGTTTTATATTTCTATAAGTAAAATATTTTTCCCTATGCTTGCATTGTATTCATAAATCGTAATGTTATTAATTACCCATCATATTATCATATTAATTAAATTAAATATCGTATAACCACTATATGACCATATATCTTGTGGGCACCCAATAGATTATTTTCTTTTTAATGTTTGAATATTTTTTAATCGTTAGATATTATTGTTGCATGTGTATACAAGGTGATAAAGAAAAGATTAACACCGCCGCTTAATTTCTATAATTATATGCATCACAAGTATTGATGTATGCTATACCATAAATAAATAGTAAACATTATAAGCACTCGATTCGAATGATAAAGCTTTCGAAAGCTTATGGTCTACACAATAAATAAACGTACAATTATTTGTGAATGCGATGAATATTTTTGACTTGATGATAATATGTCACAAGATTTCTCCACTCGAAACATTTGTAAAACAACCGGTTTATACACTGAAAATGTGTTGGTAGAACGTGTGATTGTTAAAAATTACATATATTTTTCGAGGTCGAGGCAGAAGTAGGTATTGTTGATTTAACACACTCATTCGGTCTCAGACACCTTAACTTTTCGGTTCAGCGATAATAATTATTTAAAAATATACCTGCCTATATAGCGGGCATCTAAATAATTTATTATTTTTCAGCCCAACATGGATTTGGTGTTTGATCAAAAAGAAAAATTGGTGAGTTGAAATTTAAATTCTCGAATAATATATTAAGTCTAAGAACCGAGATCGTTTTATTTTGCCATTGTTATCAATAGATTCGATGGTAAAAAAAAAAACAGTTTTCGTGCCAATTTTTTACAGCTACCTGTTAATAGTATTCATCATATACAGTAAAACCTCTTCATAACGGAACCTCTATAAGACGGAAATCTCCCAACAGCGGAGAATAAAAACAGTCACGTATACTATTCAGTCTCCTTGTAACGGAAACTATACTTAACAACGACAAAATCAGTTGGTACCGAGCGATTCCGTTATATAGAGGTTTTTCTGCACTGCGATTTTCTGGTTCATTCATTTCCCTAACCATTTACATACCTTTATTTTTCATTTAGTTGTAACCCTTTATTTTGTTGCTAAGCATTATAGTTTATTCGTCGCTGGAATCGTATAAAACATATAAAATATCCTCCGAAAATGTGTGAGCTATATTTTATATTAGGTGTGCGCAGTGTAAAAATATGATAATGTCTGTAGTAGTCGTACTTCCGAAATATTACGTTGTTCGCAGTTTCAACACTTTCAACACAAGACGAATTCATACCTACTCAAACACACGACATTTGAACAAATAAAGGTATACTCGTGCGTAGTATATTGTTACGTACCGCCACACTCCGTCGGTGTAGTAGGTATAATGCTACCTACCGGAAAATTGTTGCCCACCGGAAAACATGACGTTCCCGTCATATTCTCATTAATATTACGTTTTGATTTCATTTTTATTGCTGGAAAGTATCCTGCGCAGACTTACGATGAACAATACGTTAACGGTTAACGGCGGTACAGGTACAATATTTTAATACCCATAGTGATAAACTTACCGAGTAAATGTCCCCAACGACAACTATTATTTTTTCTGCGACGACCGCCTAAAACGACACGACGTGTGCAAATATAGAACGTTTTAAAATGTTTGATAATGAGCAGCAAGAGAGGCACATTAAGCGACTTTCAGTCTAATAAATCGCAATTAATTAGTAGGTACCTACTGTAGAACACTCAGTGTTTTGTGTGTAAACAAATACACGCGTACTGTTTTTTAAAAGGTACCAGGTAGCATGAGTATACTAAGCGAGTACCCAAACCAATTTGAAACTATTTCTATCGCATTAACTTACCAGCGGTTACCGTAATTCCCGTGGGTATAAATCAAAAATATATTGGTAGTGCAAAAATAATAGTATGGATCACTCTGAGTAATGTTTTCGACCATATTATACAGTATGAGCCCAGTGTAGGCCCTTGTGTTGGGCCTGTTTCGATTGGTGTCGGGTTTTCGTACATATTTATTACCTGGAAATTTCAAGCTCATTTTATTATTTCCCATACTATAGTACTTTTGAATTAAATGTATAATGTGCAGTGACTTTTCCCACATTATAATATTCATAATGACGGTGTGCTCAACCGATTTCCGTAAACTGATTAATTATTTGTCTTAACGATAATTCCACTTGTGATCTTCTGAGCTTCTCCTTCTTGCGATACTGTCACGCCATGTCTGCGCACCATAATAATGCATTACATTAATCCCTTACGGTTTTCTCGTAATAGGAATAATTTTGCTTTTCAAACAAGTGATAACGCTGTATTTTACACACTATATTACGAGTATACATTAACAATAATGCTCGTCACATGAAAACCTGGATGTACCAACGTGCACGTGTGTTTATACTAATGTCTTAAATGAGTACAAGAAGAGCCTAATTTAGTGTAACAAGTCGCTAATTAGCTTTGTTATGTAACTGAATATTAAAACATTTTAATTTCATCTCGCGAAGTAAGGTAATGTACATTTCTCGTTAAATTTTGAAATGAGATCACATAGTCTTACAACCTGAACATTTCTTTGCATGCACGAAACAAATTTTTTAATCTAATTAAATTTCCCAAGTAGTTACAGTGTTAATTGTTAACTTGTAACTGAATGAAATGCAGATGGGAGACATGGGGTAACTGAAATCAAACTATTTATTAGTTTACAAAATACAAATTTTGCAAACTACTTATAATATTATAACATTTATAACACACGAAATAATGCCCTTTTTAATAATTTTTTAAGAACACGTATAATACACCTAATCGCCTACCCACCAACGTTTTAACTAATTGAATTAGTTCATTTGTTATGTAATAATTAATTAAAATTATATTATCTATACATCCTTTGGATTATAGTTCTCTGAACAAAAATGCATAAATTGCTTATGTACCTATGTAAATTTCCACAAAATTTAATTTAATTAAAACATTGCGTAAAATTTTAAATATTCAAGTGCTCGGAAAGTTGATTATAGGATTCATACTACGTATTTCATAAGAAAATAACATTACATTTCCAAATAAAGTGAAACATCATGGCCAAGTATAAATAAAATACTAAATAATAGTATGATTCTATACATAATATATGTGTGGTACACTTAGAACTAAAATAAAGAGCGGAGACGTGGCAAAAATGTAATTCCCCACACACACTTGGCTCATTTTATTTATTAATTTTTTTTATAATATTATTTTCTTTTTCAGAAATACCCAAAGTCCATATGGTTTATCGTGCTTAATGAATTATGCGAAAGATTTACCTATTACGGAATGAGAAGTGAGTCGTGCAACTTTAATAGTGGCTTGGTGATGGCTATACTGCGGTCATAATTCGCTATTTTCGGATAATATTCTAATATACAATAACGATGTTTTCACAGCCGTCTTGGTTTTGTACCTGACAACAATATTGAAGTTTGACGGTGACGATTCGACGATAATTTATCACAGTTTCGTATTTCTGGCGTTCTTCATGCCTCTGCTTGGTGCGATCCTTGCTGACTCTTATTGGGGGAAATTCAAGTACGCTTCATACGGCGAATGGTTTTAAATTTAGTCGCCTTAATCACCGATTTGCATTGTTATAACACTGATTTTATTTGACAATTTTTTTTTTGCTTTCAGAACGATTCTGTATTTGTCAGCGGTGTATGGACTGGGTAACATTGTGCTCACCGGGGCTTCGATGGCAAACATGTTTAGCCTAGACGTTCAAAAGTTAGTAAAAAAAATAATTTTATAATGAATTAATATTAATCATCGAGACATATTCTTGTTTTGCGTATAATACGTTCATATGATATAGTATCAATATATTCCAGTAAATTGCAGGATCCCTCGGTAAAAAAAAGAAACAAAATGAACAATAAATGTCCCAAAAAAGGTACACTACCTAACCTAACCTTACCTCACAAAAAAACATAGTACCCGAAACAAAACAAAAAATAGTCTGAAGATTGCGCAGATATTTTTGATCAGCTGACGTACCTACGTAGCACGTCTGCCGTTGTTTATTTGCGATGAAATCAGCATGAATCGAGGCGCCTTTTGGTTCGTATTTAAATTTCGAGTCGATATCGTAAATAACACCGTTTCAGCCTGAAAAATATTTATTTATATTTATTCAAACGGGCTAATGTCCAGTAACAGTTTGAAGTATAAATAAAATAACAAAGTGCACAAAAAGATAATGAATAACAAAATAAAGATAAATGATCATAATCAAAAATGATCCACTCATAAAATCTAATAACATATTTATAAAAAGACTCAGTGAAGTTCAAACTATACATATCAATTTGGGGTCATTATAGCAATAATCTCATAGTTTTATTTACAGGAGAATTCATAGTATAATTACATTTAAATATTTGTATACAAAAAGAAAAAAAGTATTGGTAGACCTAGTTCGACATTGAGGGACGAGAAAATGCGCAAAAGTTTTAGTAATATTCTAAACAGTCTATGACATAATATCTATTGACCAATAATCTATGCAATAATTTTAAATCAGTTATATTTCAACAAATAGCAGGGTTCATATTTAGTGTATGTACATAGCTATTATATTATTATTATTGTTATTATTATTATTATTATTATTATTATTTACAACAGCCATTATGTGTATTATGTGTATAGTGAATTAGTGAATAAGGTTGGCGGTTGGTGTGGAATACCATATTTGTACGATGTACATATAAAGTGAAGGAAACGATTGTGGATTGCTCCGAGATATTGTATATGAAGAGGATGACCCAGACTTTAGATTTATATTCCAGAGTAAAACATACCAGTGGAAAAGTAGAATGTTTTTAAGGTAATGGGATTAATAAATATTTACCGGTCCTATTAATGAATTCTAGAATCGATGGAGATATTTCTGAAATATTTAAATAATATGCCTCTATTGGAAGATAGGATTTTCGACTCCCCGGTGAAACAAAATATTCTACAAACTGATAATCATGGAAAAGTGGAACTCGATACTATCGGAAACGATAATTACTCTGTAGTTACTGCCTGAATGACATTATATCCTTTTCTCAAAACGTATTCTACTCCAAAAAGATTACACAACAACCTTCGTGCGTTTGAGCGAAAAACACATTTTTCTATACTAATTGACTTATTGGGTTCGTTTTTAGAATCATCGCTTTGCTCGGGTTATTTTTAATATCCGTCGGCACGGGGGGCATAAAACCGTGCGTTTTCACGTTCGGTGGCGATCAATTCCGGTTGCCCGAGCAAGAAAAACAGCTGCTACATTACACTACCAAATTCACGTTCGCAATCAACATTGGAGCTTTGTTATCAACGTGTCTGACGCCCGAGTTGAGACAGAGCGTACATTGTCTTGGCAGAGACACGTGTTTTCCGTTGGCTTTCGGTGTGCCAGCAGTGCTCATGTTGACTGCCATAGGTAATTATCATCATTTTATCGTCATATTAATATAACGATGGGGGACAACACTCCGCCCATGCCAAAATGTAAGTATACTTATTCATTTCACCATCTGCTTCAACACGACGGCGTGAGCATTCCAGGAAAATAAAACAACATTTCTCTTTACCGAGTAATCGTTCAACTCCTCCTCGCCCACGATGATTGCCCTCGTCATAAGTCATTCCAACGATTTATGTATCCTCCTGTAACTCTCAAACACGATTAACTGCTGCCGTACTATTGTATTATAATAACATATTCCGCAGTGATATTCGTGTCTGGCAAAAACATGTACGTGAAGAAGAAACCGGAACACAACGTCATCGCCAGGACATTCGGTTGCATTTTCGTAAGTAAAATTTCAAACGTTCTTCAAAAAACGAGTGAAAAACGTTTTCGGAAGAATCGGCTGTCGCTGTGTTCTCGATATTCGCTTAAAATGTTCATGTTTAATATTCAAGTACGCGCTGCGAACGAAGATGACTTCGCGGGTCCCTTGCCAATCGCACTGGCTGGAAAACGCAAAGGGCGTGTACACCGAAACGGAAATATCAGAAACGAGGACAGCCCTGGACGTGATTACCGTGTTCATGGCTTATCCGGTGTTTTGGTCGTTATACGAACAACAGGTATAATATGATAAATGCGTAATCATTTTGTAATAACGTATGCAAATTAATGAACTATAATGGCTCCGTCATAATAATTGTCGAGCTATAATAGTGTAAAAAACTAATGGCTCCGTAATCGGATAGTAGTCGTGAGCTATTGAATCATATTGTGTTATGTGTTAAAGGACAGATCAAGTATTGTATTCGACGCACGTTTAAAATACAAAAAACTTCCTGCTGTCCAGGACATTTTTGATCGAACTATATTCTTCGGTATGATATTGGAATAAATTCAGGACCGTGTGTATATAAGTATAGATGAAATAGGTACACAAGAAATACAGAGTAGAGTGATAAGGCTGAGTTAAAACATCAAATGGGCAGATACGAGGACAATATAATATTACGTGATAATTGTGTTCGAAGCGTTACCGGTGTTTTGGTCTCTGTACGAACACCTGTTACGGTACATATTGTAACGATAGAATCTATAAATTATATGAAATCGATATGAATCTGTATTGTTGTGTGACGTCACTTCCCCTGTGCCGCGCAGGGTTCCCGGTGGACATTACAGGCCATGCTGATGAATGGACGCTTGGACTTCTTAGACTGGACTATCAAACCCGATCAAATGCAGACCTTAGTGCCATTGTTCGGACTGACGTTTCTCGTTCTCTTCGACGTCGCCTTATATCCGTTGCTCGCCAAAGTTGGCGTCCGGAAACCTTTACAAAAGCTCACGTTGAGCGGTGTCTTGGCCGTCACAGCATTTGTCATCGCAGCCTTACTGCAGTTCAAAATTTTTGTAAGACGGGCGTCCGATTATTTTTTCAATTCACATACATCATATATACTGAATTCTTTTTAGGGAGACACCTCTGAGATACCACCTGGACAAGGGCGCCTAAACATTTACAACGGATTCGATTGCAAAGTGTTCGTACGTTCGAGGACGTTACACTTGCAGGGTCGCATCGATTCGCTAGAAATGATCAATCTTACTCATACAGTAGTGTCACGGGATGACGTCTTCGTCACATTAGAATTTGAACCCGAGTGTTCGTTTGTACCAGAAAACTACGAGTTCGACACTACCGTGACGATAATCGAGGGAGAGGTAAATGTTTTGATTTTATATAACATATTATACGTTTTCACCAATGGCACTAAGTACCAAACATAATAATATTAAGTGACAGATAATAAAATAATGAATAGGCTATTCTACCTCATCAGAAGGGTATATTTGATTGATCAATGAGTATTATACTATTAAATATTTTGTGATGTATTTAAATCAATGATATTATTACACACCTAAAATAAAACACGCGAAAGCATAACTGAGAAAATCAGTTTAAACTTTTAAATAATCATGACCAACGATAAGTCTTGTTTACGACGAGAACGTCAAGTTGGAAAAATTTAATTTATAACTATTAATTTCATATTATTATTATGATAATGGGTTTTATCTTTTTCCAATATTTGATCATAATATTTTTTTTTGCTTAATGTTAGGAGAATTCTTATCACCTTGTCAATTTAAATCCAAACACAATCACATTAAACCACGTTGGCGTTAGTGACAGTTTAGTTAAAGACAAATATGGAAACCCTAACTTAAGGTGTGTATTTATAAATATTGTTTTTTTCACTATTATACAATACCATCCAAATTAAAATACGAAAACATATTACTTTAGAATCTTGATCGACTACACATTTGATTTTGACGATAATATTACATTGACTAGTGCAGATCAAAACTCGTTTACCTCGTACCCTCTCTCTCTATTTCGAGGGATGAACTTTAATGCCGTTAAAGTAGGGAAGTAAGTATCCAAGTACATGTTCATACCGCTAAAATTATGAATTAAAAATAATTTGATTTCAACGTGACTTATCCATATTAACAGATATAATTTAGTGTACAACGGAAAACCATTGACCATTCCACCTATGGACATAAAACCTGCCACGTTTTACACGCTCACTTTACAACGAAACGGCAATAAAATGGTAAAAGTTTATATTATGCTCTACCTGAATATTGTAATTAATATCTTGTGAACTACAAGCAAATGTTATGTGAAAAGGCGTTTATATAGGATGCACGGTTATTTTCCGAGAACGAAGGGAACTATATTCACATTCTATGGCAGCTACCACAATATTTGTGTATGATTATAGCAGACGTCATATTCGTGGTCACGACATTAGAATTTTCGTTCATAGAGGTAGGTAAAATGTGTCTTATCTAAATTTGACGTAATAATTTTATGACATTTTCTGTAGTCCATTTGTCTATAGTCGGATCCGATTTTAATTATTATTGTATTATTTTTTAAGCACCTGATTTTAATGGTTTTAAACGTATCGAATTTTATGATTTTCAAATTTATTTGATATAACTCGTCTGTATCGATAGACTGATACTGATTACTGAGAGCCAGTGGCGGCTCGAAGGAAGTAGTTATAATGTATATATTTGAATCACGTGATCTACAACACTATTAATGGGTGGCTGACCCATGGATGAAATTGGTAGTTTGGACGATTTTTAAAAATATTAAATTTTAGTCAATGAAAATAAGTTCTAGCCGTCCACTGCTGAGAGCTACCTCTGAGTCGATTAAATAATATTTGTGACCCATATTGTCTAAAAATACGTAACCGAAAATATGGAGTTTGGTACTTATACTGTATAACACTGTTATTATTTTTATTCGATGCAGGCGCCGGTGAACATTAAGTCGTTCATATCTGCTGTGAGCTTACTGACAACGGCATTGGGAAATTTGTTGGTCGTAATCATATCGGCAATATCGATTAAAAATCAGGTAGGTATCTGCGAATAATTTGTTTCGATTGAATAATGTGCGGTTCATAATATTTATAGTCTATTTTATACATCGTTTATGTTCTAGGCACACGAATATCTCTTCTACTCCGGTCTCATGCTTGCCGACACGTTGTTATTGGCCTATTTCAGTATGGTTTATCGGAGCAAGAATGCCAACGAGACTGACGCAATGTCACATGCCGTAAACAAAAAGGACGAAACTACTGTTTTCAACTGAGCACTGTTATATTCAATTATTTTGACAATAAGCCCGAACTCGAAGAATGGTATTCATTGTAGGACCGCATTGTTTTAAAACCCACCGTTATATTAATTACGGATTTTGAAACCTATTATTGATATATAACATATTATTTTAGAAACAACAAATAAAATTACATATATTATTATGTATGTATGTGGATATGTTACAGTTTCGACAGATATTATGTACAGAAATCCGTCAATACTAGTTTTTACAGCCCCCTTTGGTCACAACTGATTTCAACTAGTTAAAACTAGAATCAACCAGGACCCTCGTCGTTGAAACTAGTTTTAACTAACCTTTTTTGAAGTTAGAACTAGTCGTGTCTAAAATATAATGGTAAAAACTAAAACTAGTCATCTAGTGAAAATAGATTTACAGAATTTTCTCGAAAATTTATTTCATTCATAGTTATAATATTAAAAATATTGTTCGCAGATTATTTGTAGGTATCGCAATCGCCCAGAGTCAAGCACGTTGTAGGTTTTATTTTTAACGTCTACATATTTCAGTAAAAATCAGCCTTTTCCATTTCGACATTTAAACTTGTAGTCAGTTCTAATTTTAACTAGTCATAATCAATTTTGGCGGATTTCGGGTTTTAAATGCAACAATTATATACATAACTTAATATCTTTTTTTAATGTAACTACCTATTTTATGTTTCATTTTTAATTTTTTTTTCTTTGCTAATCTGTTTAAAAATAATAACTATATGGAATTGTATTGTTTAAAAAATAAGCCGTTTTAGTTATAAACAATAGACAAGAGATGGGTTGGATTTGGAACAGAAAAACCTACGAAAGTCTTGATTCATTATATTTGTATAATCGTGAAATAATCGTGAGCTTTTTAAAACTAAAAATATACATTTTTTATTCCATATTAGTAAGTCAACACATTTCTATGGATACTCAATCTAGTCTAGAACCGCTTTTGATCACAGACATATTTTATTACTTTCTAATAATTTATATAAAAAAAAAAAATAATGAACTGAACTGATACGAGTTCCTCACTGTATCGTGTAACAGTCCAATTCAAAACAAGACATTATGAAGTAGGTGTGAAAATCTTATTATTTGGGACTTCAATATTTTTTTCAAAAATTGAACTACTGTAAATAAATTATGATATGACTGGTGACTATATTATTTATAGTTCTCAATTAATTTAAAAAAACTGTGTCGACGTCATTCTACTTTTTACTCACATTGTCACATTAGTACATACTTAATACATTAGTTTAGCATTAATTTTCGAGGACAATAAATTATGTTCTAATAACATAATATTAAATACATAAGTATACTACAATCGACAACTTATTTGTAGTAATATATATGTACAATATATTCATTAAATTATACCTTTATATTCTCTTCTATAATTTTCATCTTGTGGATGATTTTCAATAATAGTATAGGAGTGTTGGAAACAACTGAAAAACAATCAAGTTAGATTTTTTCTTAGCTGTTGTAACGGCGTAACGTATAGGCAGTATTGGCACATTTTCGTACACGCCAGAATTCAGATCACTTTGGAAAAATTTACTGTTATTCAAATCGACATATTCAAATATACAATCAACGCAAAGTGAAAGCATTCGTGCAATTTATATAGCTATATGATATTTTTCATAATATGTTTGGATTAAAATTTTTAATGAATCAAAAATATCACTCATAGTGCCTTATTTTAATAATTGAACACTCGCGGTATTACAGTCGTTCAACCGACGGTGTGACGGTAATATTTTTAGGACAACTTTTTGTCGGTGTATTATAATAATTTATAATACTAGCTGATCCTTCACAATGTTGTGCTCTTAACGAATTCAATTCTCGTGGATTTACCTCTTTTTGAACTTCGTTAAATGTATAAGCATCACGCAGATTTTTAAATCTGTTATTTGGGTGGTTTTGACCAAGTATAAATGTTATGAGTCTAAAATTATGTCAAATCGCATAATAACTATTTTCTTTCTGAATCTATAGACAAACATTTGATGAAAATTGCTTTTAAACCGTGATGAATTTGCATGAGTGTCGTCCGTTTTATGCCTTTTATTTTATAATAGTATATGGTAAATACATTTATTAATTTTAGCGATCCTGCATGGTGTGGCCCTTGAAGAATAATTGATGATACCAATGAATTTATCCCGGCGCGGTGTCTTAAACTCCGTTAAATGTAAACATTACCTTACTCATGTTATTTTTAACATTTTATATTTGTGGGTGGTTTTGACCAAATACAAGATAACAGGCGTATAATAATTATATTCTGCAATAATTAAAGTAACTATTTTATTTTCTGTTACCAATGTAGTGCCCTCTTACATAAAAACAAAAATATATTCGAGAGCCGAACGAAAATCCCTCCTTGAGCTCCTCTTTGAAATGCAAGATTAAAAAAATTGCTTCGGATTGCACATCCTCGGGTGTAAGATTACCTATGTGTGCCAAATTTCAAAACCACGAGTCCGACACATTTGTGTATCGACTGGCTACACACACACACACAAACATATTCACATACACACTACTCATCATTGAATAATTATATTAATGTAGATAATCTAATCATTTGTTGTTTAGCGGTCGCTATATTATATTATTGTATCAAACTTAGATTTAAGTTTGGTGTAACTGTTTAAGGAAACCACTTTCCTCCCACGCGTATATAATATATAGACGTGATCCTTACAGCAGAGCAGTAGATAAACGTATAGGTTGATATTATAGCAATAGCTGTGTTGTGCAGGTACTACTTATCGCGAAACTAAATTTACACATCGCTTGATCGTATCGCTTACGGTTTCAAGGTATAAACCTACGATTTACCCAGGTACCTAGGCAGGTATATAAAGTAAGTTTACCGTCTTCGACCATTATTATTGTAGCACATCGAGTCTAGCGGTCTTTTGGTTTATGGCATTACAGATAATAATCACACACGGCAGCGGTATCGGCGCACAAGAGCAACAGGTGAGAGGGCTTGGCCCGCTCGAGATAAATTTATCTTCGAATGGTATCAATTGTTCAAAATAATAGGTCTTAGCGATGCACATTTCACAGTAAAATAATGCTACACGAAACACCCCACACCCAATGCCAATGAAATCATGGACGTGAGTAACAATGGCTTCAAAATTCGTAAGAAATTTTTGTAATTTTTCTAATGTTCGATGTTCTATTAAGCGTATTTACATTTTGTTGTCAAGTTGTATATTATGCTCGATTTTTTGAATCTCGGATAACTCGAATGCCTCAGACAACAGTTAACCCCATTCAGTCAAAATGAAAAGTAAATTTTGTACCGATCTTTTTTAAAAACTTGATAAAACACAATATATTTGACTTTAAATTTTTTGAGAAAACTTTGAAACTAAATAGTCTTGAACACATTAATTTGTACTGGTAAAATGCGTAAATATGAAACTACAGCGAAAATAACTTTTTTGTTGTTTGTTATTTTTTATCATAGGCATTTATTAGGAAGATGCGGAAAGCAAAGCTCCAGCGCGATTCTGTCTGGCTTCAGCCCTTCCCGCTTAAATTGTTAGACTTGTGTTGCGTCTCCGACCAGTAGAACTCTTATTCTATCGACCGATGAGAAGACGTTTCGATCATTTTTTTTTTTTTGTAAAACTGTAGGTAAAAAAAATTCTATTATAGTTCGGGTTGTCATCGTTGCTTCGTCTACCAATAATATTATACCCTTTTAACACCGTAAGTTTTGAATAGATTTTTTCACAATTTCTATACGACATAGGTGGTCGATTACACTCGATCGTCGCATCGAAAGGTATAAACAATATTCTTCAACAAAAAATCATAAAGCTTTATTATAGTATAGGTGCTATATAAATACACGACTGTTTATTGCACTGCGATATAGAATATATTATGGTTGAATTTAAAATTTATAATAACTTATAATATTATATTTTATCACATGGAGGTACTCGGGGAATGATCGCCGTGGCCTCTTCGTGACGATGGGACTTTAATAGTCCACGACCAGATAATACGTGGATCGATATTATATCAGCTGGTCGAAAGATTAAAATATAATCGACGTCTATAAATAACACTTGTTCTTCTACTCTTATTTTTACCGAACAATTTATAATAAGGCGTAAAAGGTAAATTATACGATAGTGCTGACGCCTTATACAGGGTGCAACAGAAAGGTCTGAAAAAAAAAATGTATAACAGTTAAACATGTTATGACAAAAATTATGAAAATTACATAAATAATTATTAACAGTTTGAAAAACCATTCTTATGTTGGAAAATTTCCAAAAAGAATATTTTGAAAAAAAAATCAAATTAATTTACTCCAAAAAAATATTGATGAATTAAAAAAAAACTGTAAAAAAAATAAACTATTACCTACACTTCAATATACACGAAAATGTATCTAAAAATTAGGTTTGCACATTGGCTATACTTTGAACTTCTCCGAAAATATTAAAAAAAAAAAAAATGCTGAGATATTGATTAGAACAAAATTTGTTTAATTTTTCAGGTTATGTCTGTTACAACCTCTATGTTTATAATCGACAAACTAATAAGTAACCAGATTATCGAAATATCAATAATTATAACTCGAGTAATAAAAACATAGTGTCATCGAAGATTTATTACCATTTACTTTATGCACGTACCTTATTTTATTATAAGTACCATATCAGGTACAAAATAATTTTCATCATCAAGGAAGATTGGGAAATCATAGGTATGTTTTTGGTTATGGTGCAGTGTAATAGATTAATACCACCAAAATGCATTTAAATTTTAAATATATTATTAGTTATAATACCCCCCCCCCCCTAATTGAAAATGTCTGTATGCCACGGTCTATCACCGCACAAAAAAATAATTTAAATTAGAAAGTTTAACTATACCGATGAGTTTAACGTTTAAACTATAAAAAAAAAAAATATTTCAGTTGATTGTGATTTACTCAATTAATAACTACGGTAAAATCAAATAGCCTGTGAAGTTGTGTTCAGTGGAACTTTTTTGATACTGCGTCAAATTTTGATAATTTTGTACTTACGGTGAAAAAAGTTACCTATTCGAACTTACAAAAGGTCCCACGAACGATAACTACAAAGATTACTTGAAAATCTTTTCATTCCCAGGCGGCGATTATTATATAATTTGGATGACTGCAGAATATCGTAATTTTTAGGTAAGTAATTTAAAGTTTAATAATTCCACAGCCCAGTTCGAAACCGATGAGTTTGATTTTTTCCAATGTCATAATGTACCGAGTACATGGTAATTCGACGACACACTGTGTATAATGCAGTAGAATCATATAGTAGAATAATATTATCAAAAACAACAATATTTATAGTTGGTCAATCAGTCTATTTACTTGATAACGATTTATATGCATACCAACCGCTATACTAGTGTTCATTTCAGTTTTATTCGAGATGGTAGATTTTATATTTTTTCAACTGTACGATCAAACTACATAGTACGACAAGCTCATCGAAATATTCAAAATGCGATTCCTGACAGCCGATTTAAAATATTATTAACCGCGTTTTATACATAATAGGTACCTAGTACTAAAAAGTATAATGATCCGTGTGTGTGTCTATTCTTTCCCCTAAATCCTTTTTAATTAGTTAATTTAAATGTCGAATGTTTTATACGCTACTATAATATTATTATACTATACAAACCTTGACAACAATTATTGCGACGAAAATGAAGGTACTCGTAACAAAATAGATTTAATTTATTTTACTACACAAATTAAACTTATCGAAATGTGGATAATGTGTGTCATGTGATCATAGATCATAATGGATTATTTCCTACTTGTATTATACTAACGCACTTAATATGGTTTTAAACCATACGATTTCCATTCACATGGATAGGTTGTATACCTGTGCCTATGAACAATCGTTTGTCTTTAATATTTGTATTTCAATCATAATCTCTGTTTCGTGTATTTTGAAAGCTGCTGTCAATTGTTAAAATAGAATCGACATGTTTCACGTGAGTACAAAACTCAAAAGTTGAAAAAATATTACTTCAATTACAGTGCAATTATTATCAATCAATAATGAATTTATGATCGTACAATTATCAAATGCATTAATAGATAATTACACTGAATTCTTCTGATGAAACAAATCATTTACACATTCTTAATACACACATTTATACATGGTAAAATTCCCAATATGTTATTTATGTATTTATTTATTTTTAATGCTGACTGTAAGTCCAATTCGCAATATGATTGATATAGTACCATGTAGATAGTCACAATTTTAGAGATGACATCTAAATAACTAACACATTTTTCTATACACAAAATGTCAGATAAACAATTAAATCTATAAACAAAACCTATGCATGAATTACATTTAAAACAAATAAAATACATGTTATCCGTATAACATAGTATAGCACGTATTTATTTATTTTGTTATTTATGTACAATATACAGGTATACCGTTTACGACAACAAACACATTTATTGTAACTATATATTTTTAATTTTATAGTTTGACTTTTGTATTGATGTGTGGGTTAAACTACTGTTTATTCTATTTATATTTTATTATTTCAAAACCCCCTCCTATTAATTATCGTAGTGTAGACGATTATTAAAATAAAATAGCTGGAAACGTTGAAAACGAATGTAGTCGAGAAATCACAGCAATATGAAAACGACAGATCCATCCATTATATAATGTAACAAGTTCTGTGCTCAGATCCTCGTCCCAATACTTACAAATAATCTAATAAAATTGAAATAATATTATCTTATTTTATAATACAATCAAGTGCGGCTCCAGTGGGGTCTAGTGATCCGAAGCCCGTAATTCTAAAAAATTGTAAATTGTTTAAATCAAAATTACATTTAAAAAAAAAAAAATATTGTACCATCAAGTTTCCTGAATATCAAGACTCGCCCCCTCCCCCCCCCCCCCCCCCCCCCCCCCACTCCGATCGGGTTTCTGGAGCGGCCCATGTGGCGTGTAAACAATATATTAAATTGACTAAATTAATAATAATATAATACGGGAAAACTAATTACAAGTACTACAATCGTCGAACTTTCTCGATTTAAATTTCAGTTATTAAAGTTGTAATCGTAGAATCGATTTTGGAGTTGAATCTTCGCTGTAACTGTATTCTCGACGGGGTAACGTAACACTTTAAGTTGTAAGCGCGCAGTGAACTTTGAGTGAAAATGTCGGGACGTCCGTACGTCACTGGCTGTTAAAAACTTTTCGAAAACGTGTAACATGAACTACGCAGTACAACGATTATAATATTACCTGCCGATATTAACAAAAAAACACGGTGGAATATCGACGATTTATAATATTATACAGGTTTCGACGACGTTGCAAAAAATATTAGAAAATATTGTGAGTCGAGCACGGACAATGGACATGACTATATATATATGTTAATTTAACTACTCGTTCTGCCAGACGTCGTCGGTGCCAAAAATTTGTTCGAAAACAAACTCGTACCCAATATTTGTACTAATTATATTGCTATAGTGGGTAATGCAATATCACGGCAGCCGTTTAAATTTTAAAAAAACAATATTGTTTTTTTTTTCGTGCACAAATAAGACGTATATTATTGTGACTGTAAGTGATCGTCGTTGTGTTACATTAACAGAGTTTGCAACATAATACATTAAGATTGTGCCTATAGCTACGATAGAATATCGTTTTTTATATTTAATTACCAACCTATTATTGTGTCTACAAGGGAGTTTTAGACTTTTAGCTATATAAGAATATATATTTTATTATATTTATACAATTTAAATGTATAATTTAAACCAAAGTTTATAATGTTACTTTATTATTATAAAATTGAAAATAATAAACAATTAATACTCAGGAATATTTGCACAAAAACAATAAATACAAATTCAAATGTGTATACATATGAATTTTTTTTATTTATTAAAAGTATACATTTTTTTTAAAAATTATATGAACTATTGTGGGAATAAAAATTGCTGGCACACGTTTTATGAGTTATAAGTACGCTAAAACAATTTGTACTGTTACCATTTGAAATACATAAAATAATAATAGTTCTTTGGTCCAATAAGGTGAACAATTTTAGGAACCGATTATTTTTATTTTACCCATATACGAAAACAAGAAACTCATTTTTTTTTAACTAACTTGTCTCGAGTTAGAAAGTTAATATTAAATGTCGGTCAACTGTTGTTGACTCAATTCAATTGATTGACAATTTCGGATTAACTTTTGACTATTAGCTTGATTTGGATTTGAGTTTAACGAATATATGACGATTTAAAAAATATCGTCAACCCGGCCGGCCTTGCAGGATTATATATACCTGTCTACTCTATCGTTTAAAAAAAAAAAAATCAAGATGATCGCACGGGCGGTTTCCGAGTTTAGCCGTTACAAAGAAAGGATTTCACGTTCATAGAGTTGGACGATACTTACCTGTGTCCGTGTATACTTGTTTAGAGCCTATATACAATGATGTGGGATCGGCGCCTACAGCGTTTGTGTATTTGCATGACAATATTATTAATATTATTACTATTATATTATATATATATATATATTATAGGAATGCCGTCGGTCCGGTACGACTGGTGGGGGGGTGTTACTAAAACGCGTTACAACAGTGGAAAGCAGATTTCGTATTTAAGACACACTATTTTGTTATATAACAAAATAAAATATTATATTATATTATCATCATTATCGCGCCGGTTTGATGCTCTGTTGGTCGTTCATTCGGATGGGATTTGACTATATACCAACGATATTATTATTAAGTTCAGTATTCGAGTATTATTCTACCGGTTAACACGTGTGTGTGTGTGTGTGTGTTTAGTGTGTGTGTGTGGGTACAGGTACGTGTGCTATCGGCGCCGGCTAATAATAATAATAGTAATAATAATAATAAAAAATATAGATAGGGAATGCGGTGTACCCATATATATATTATAATACACACTCGATTTCCCTCGAAGATGTGATAAAATACAAATAAAATTTTTTTTTAAACACTCGAATCGGGTCCTCGTGCGGAATAAAACAATTATCACGACTGCTGTCGTATATTAAAACGTTGTATTGTCGCGTCCGATATATACGCTGTTATATAGTCACCCGAGTTGAACGACGCGTCAATTCCGCCGCCGCCGCCGCCGCCGTTTACTATTATAATAATACACACCGTTTCGCAATACAACACGCTTATTATTGTCTCGACTCGCAGGAACCTACCTAATCGTATTTCAACAATAATATTGTAAGTAGTAAACTATTGCCGCAGTGACGGCGTAGGCCGCGACGGGATGGAACCGCCAGCGAAGAAATTGGCAAGTATTGTATACACGTTATTATGATATATTATAATTATAATGTTGACGTGAATTTGTGTTTGTATTTGTATTTTTTTTTTCTTTTTTACCGTTTGTGTAATTATTTTTTAAGCCCGCATGCCGTGTATATTATCGTGCAATAACGCGCGCGAAAGTGTGGGCATAGAGATTATCGGAGGCGTATCAGCTGCGTGCGGTGTGTGCTCAATAACGCTTGTCTTTTAATACGCACCCCCCCCCCCCCCCCCTCACCCCCCCCCGGTGCGAGAGTGCCGCGGCGTCGAGCAGCGCGCGTTTCACGACCGCGCCGATCAAATATTTATGCCGACTTTTAAAAGTCCAAGGGATTTGGAGCCGTTTGGCCGTTCTCGGCGGCGTTCCGACGACGAATGCGCGTGTGCATAATACGCCGGCGGGTGCATACACCTATTGTGCGATATTGCAATTTGCATTTTTCTGTCGCACACGGGCGAGCGACCGTTTTCGATCGCCCGCCGGCCAAGTACAGAATTAATTACTCACAGACTAATTGCGCGCCGCCGCCGTTCGGCGCAATACCAAAAACAACGATCACGCCCGACGCGAAATAAATATTCAAATCGGGTACTCGACATAAATTTAGTCGATCGTGTTCAAAATCGTATCTGTTATTGTTTGAAAAAAAAAAAAAAACGTTGATATCTGCTGGGTCGTATCGCGTCGGCAGTGCGAGCGTCTTCTTCTTCTTCTTTTCTTTTTTTCATTTGAATAATCGCGAAGCACTTCTGACACGAGAGCCCCCCCCCCCCCATGAAAACGGCATAGGTACTATCGGTCGACTTTTCGAACTCTGATAATACCTCGTGGAAACGAGCACGTTGATGTACGACACAAACTTAGTGGCATGCGTTTAGTATGCGACCCGCGGAGAGGAAATCGAGAGTTGAGCGTGTGACCTACGCCAAGACAATATTATCTGTAATTACGTGCAGACAGCGTATCGATCTGACGAACAGGCGTGGATACATTTTTCACATTTTTCCAAGTGATATACAAATAATGGAGTGTGTTGCTATTTGCTAGACTTTCTTTTTTTTTAAATACAATAATTTTATGACATTTTTTTGATAAATTCGACGTGTTGCTGTAACGTGTGCTTACATATTTTGTCAATATTCGTGTATTTTTTTTTTTTTTTAATTTATATTTTGTTTGACATTTTGACATTATTAAATGTAGTCCTGTATTATTTTACACTTCTATTCCTGTAATCAATTAATAACGATAAAATCACATATTTTTTTGATTTTCAATTCGACTAAAAATCCTAGACGAATGCCCGTCACCAATACGATGTAGGTCACGCGGTCTGGTAGGTCTCATACTAAACGAATACCAATTTAGTTGATCGTGTTCAAAATTGGACCTTGTTTAAAATGTTAATATTTTCTAGGGTACCTGTATAATATAAGAATCTTCTTTTTCTTCTTTTTTTTTTTTTTTGAAAAATCACATAATAATTAAAATATAACCCTATGTAAACAGTAATTAACATTTCCAACTTTGATAACAGTATGCAAACACGAGGTTGTTGCTTATGATGTGTGCGCATTAATGGATATTATTCATAAAAATCACCCGAATATGATGGCTATATATATATATATATGCATTAATATTTTTGGGCACACAGTGCTCTGCAGTTAGGTACTGTTTCATTTTTTATTTTTACATAATATTATCGACATGTTTTTGATTGCCTTAACTTAATGTTTTTTTTAATAACTAATATGAGGGCGTGCACCAGTCTCCAATAGCTGATTTAGCTTTGTCGAACAAAATATAAAGAAACACTGACGACTATAATAGACCGATATTGAATATTCCTATTTAATCTTTTACATTACAGTGTTAATACTGGAATCTAAAACTTGATAATAATATGCCCGGTTAAAATTTTAATTTACTACGTAGTATAATATTGAATTGTTCGTTCGATTTCATAAAATTATAATTTAGAATGTTTAGACACTTGATTATTAATATAATATAGAGAACTCGTTGGTCGAGTATTAAACAAAAGTGAAATAACAAACACTACCTATGCATATTATTAGTTTATAAGTAGGTATTAATATCCATGTTTATATATTATAAAACTGTTGAGGGCAATGCGTGTATGGTTTAGTGGTTGTCATCTATAAACTTGAACATTAAAAAATCGATTTTTGTTTTCTGACGAATTGCTACCGATGCATAAACCATAATTACGTTACCATATTATAGCAAGCTCGTCGATTTTTTCGCAATCGTGGCCGAGTAAAAATTGTTGCGACCTACGTCAAGTTTCCGGGGAAACCTCAAACCGTGAATAAAGTGTGCAACAAGATATGATTCCATTATCGTGAAGATTATTGTTTTTCCGCGCAGCGGAGAATATATTAATATCATTTTTTTTTCTACCCTAAGATGAGAAAAAAGAAATACTACCTATTGATTATTGAAAACTACGTATGGGTTCGTAATACTATTGATACAGGCTGCAGGTACTCCGTCATCCTGAAATGTCTGCGGTTTATTTAATTTAATTTTTTTATTATTGATCTCGAATGACCTTGAATATCACTTAATATATTACTGTACTTTTTGTTTCCATTTTTGTTTTTTTTTTTTTGAGATACGCGATTATTATTACCGTTGATACTATTATTTATAATCAATGTTACTACGAATGGATCCCTTCTTGGCAAACATCAACCACACCGCTCGTCACGTTTGATTATTTTCGTATACATCCTGCAATATAGTGGAATCGGGGAAATCGTTTGAAAACTAAAAAAATCCTTTATAACAGAGGATGTCGTGAGAACATCATACAGTGACATCTGAGCAGCAGTATCGAAGAAACAGATGTTCCAGCTTTCTTCGGCGTTGCCTGTATAATTTATTTTTGCAGAGATTACAGATAAATAAAGCTTTCACGACCGTTTTTATATTAATTTCCGTTCGATGAGTTTAGATAAAATTATAATATTTACAACACGTATTATGTGAATTAAATTACATTTTTGTAGAGGCAGGTACTTGCTAAAAATATGTATATCAGGTTTTCCTATACCGGTAAAATTGAAATACCAACATTATTTTACTGATGGAATCCTGTATTTTTTTTTTTCATTATTATTTATTGAAAGGATGGCAATATTTAAATTAAAACAATTTTGCTACGTGTCACAGTGTCAGATATTATGTTATAGGTATATATTATTAGTAAATATGCATGAATTTTATAAAATAGTACCTATATTATGTTTTTATTTTGTTAAATACTTAAATGTGATATTTGAAAATACAATGACTGTGACATATCATTATGTTTGATTAAATTGAATTATTATTTTATTTCATGTTATAGAAATCTCCAAAATCTGTTTGGTTTATCGTATGTGATGAACTGTGCGAACGGTTTAACTACTATGGACTTAGAAGTAAGAAAATGAATTATATACAGTTTGTAAAGTTAAAGACGCAACGTAAATAAAGTGTACCTATATAGACGTGGGAAAGAAAACGAAATAAATATCGCCGGATTTAACCAATTTGCTCTTGTACACTATTTTAAAATTATTTTATCTTAGAAAATATAAGTGGAAATGTCAATAGGTTTCTACGAAATTGCGACGGAATAAACTCAACGCGAAACAATTTCCTTGGGATCGGACGTTATTCATTTTTACATTATTTTATATATTATTTGTACTAGGTATACGCTTAAAAAAGTATATCATAATACACGATTACCAATGTAACCTGTCAAAAGAGCATCTTTCGGTTCGAATCGACTAACACGATATTAATGTAATTTATTTCACTGTTCATACATGATACACATTATATTACTTATCACTGACATATTATCTACATTATTACAGTCGACAAAAACATAAGACATTCTATACATTTTCGTGTTTTTGTTTTCAGCTATCCTGGTGTTGTACCTGACATCGATATTAAATTATACCGACGATGAGTCGATAATGATCTACCATGGTTTTATATTTGTGTCGTATTTCATGCCATTGTTCGGTGCTATATTGGCCGACTCTTACTGGGGAAAATTTAAGTAAGCACGATCAACAGTAATCACATCTATATTAATTCAATATACCTATTCATGTTTGTGTGTCCGTGATTTTAAATTTTTTTTATCGTTTGTGCAGAACCATGATACGACTGTCGATAGTCTATGCTCTGGGAAACGTCATCCTCACTGGAGCTTCGATGGCCAACAATTTCACTCTCGACAGTCAAAGGTAAACATACTTTATAATATTGAACCGCTTTAAATATTCATTAGATCAGTCGAATTTCTTCTACGATTTGAATCTATGATTATGATTCATTTTTAATTATTTTTTGCCAACCTAATTAAATGCGTTACTATTATTTGCATATTGGCTTGACATTAAGTTGATTTATCATCGTACATGCACGGTGGTCAAAGAAACTAAAAATCGACGGAGGAAATATATTATAAACTCGGAAAAAACTGTCGGTGTTTGTTTGTTATCGCACCGCCACTGCACCGTATACAATTTATTACAACACCGCCAGGTGACCCGTACTATGGTGATATTTTTTGTGTACCCAAAACTTTCAAATAAAAGTAAATAAAAATAATAATTTGTTTACAATATTAATAGCTGCATAGCAGTTAACGATTAAATGATTAATATTTCATAAATCATAATAATTATTACACTTAAAAAAATACAACAGTTTTCTAAAGAAACGTCACAAATTTTATTTGTTTTAACATCCATATTGTAAAAATTGAATGACTACAATATTAAATATTACAGAAAAAACTCATTAAATTGTATTTTTAACAATATTTAAAAAAATAAGCAAATAACTTTTGTAAGATTTAAATTACACATACAAAATATTATGGCGACAAGCTTGCCACGTATTACTTAAATATTATGATATAATAAAATACATTTTCAAATATTATAAGAAGTGGTATTTACAGTGCATCTATAAGATACATATCATAATATTATTATGGTAGCCTAATCTAATACACTTAAAATATTATAAATATACAGAGAATTATCGATCATGAATTCATGAATATTCAAATTTTAAATTGAAAACTGCTGGCCGTACGGTGGTGGGGTGATCAATTGTAAACACTTTGGTGGGTGGTAAAAAGGACTAACGAAAAAGAACACTTGAAAAAAGAACTAAAATTTTAAAATTGTAAATAATTAAATTTAATATCATAAAAAAAAATGTATAATATCAAATTATAATTATTAATCACTAACAACACTGGTATGAAACACTAAATTAATGATAGCCTATTGCGTGTGATACGGCAGTTAAAAACATTTTACCGTTTTTGTAATCTTCACACAATGTTTTTAGTCTAATTTAATTTCTAAAAATTAACACCAGGATAAAAAAAATAATTTGTAACTCGTTAGGACATTGATGACTGACAACAGACTGAATGTTGTTCG
Organism: Myzus persicae; assembly: GCF_001856785.1. Classification (NCBI taxonomy): domain Eukaryota; kingdom Metazoa; phylum Arthropoda; class Insecta; order Hemiptera; family Aphididae; genus Myzus; species Myzus persicae. Next base: position 39,795 of record NW_019104320.1, read on the forward strand.
CTCAAATAGTAACGCATAAAGATAAAAGCACGAACGTATGAAAAAGTCTACGTAGGGAATTTAATTTCCAGTAATAAAAAGTTATTTTACTCTATATTATAATATACCACTAGATAGTTAAATTTATTAATTAATAAAAGCATTACAAACCATATAAAAATTAAAAATTAAAAATTAAAAAAATATTGCATAATATTATACACACAAGCATTTAATATTTTTTTTCATTTTTGTTCTTTATTCTTTGGTGCTTTTTTTCGGCGGAGGCAGAGCGATAACAGACAAATATCAAACCATCCTCAGTCTTACCTCTTGAAAACATAAATGGTGGTTTTAAATATTTTGTAGTGTTTTATATTTTTCTCAAGAAAACTAAGATACAACATAATAAGTATTATAATTTAAAACTGTGGAAAGCATATAAAAATTAAAATTATGTGTAATGAGGGAAAAAATGGAAAATAATGTAGTAGCGAGTGATCTGCTTTGAAACTATACGGTGCACGTAATTATACCTAAAATTATATTTTGTTATTGTACACGTATTCAATTGTGTGTGTGGGTGTGTTGTAAAATAGTATTTTGGATACGATTTTATTAAGTCATCATTAGAGTCGGACTGCGATGGCGATTGACGAGTGAATACACTCAAAGGTTGCCGGCACTAAATTTTCTTTTCGAAAACACATTTAAAATTCAATGCCGATAATGCTGCAGTGACTGATTGATTTATATAATTTAGAGTCATTGCCATCGTCGGTTTAATATGTATTGCGTTGGGAACGGGCGGCATAAAACCGTGCGCTTGCACGTTCGGCGGCGATCAATTCCAATTGCCAGAGCAACAAGATCAACTTTCAACATTTTTCAACAGATTTATAACGGCGATTTACGTTGGATCGTTGATATCGACGTTTTTAGCACCCGAGCTACGGAAAAGCGCACAGTGCTTTGGAAGGGACACGTGCTATCCACTGGCGTTTGGCGTACTGTCACTGCTCATGATAACGGCAGTAGGTAATGATTATTATCGATTGTTAATGTATTTTATGAGATTCCGAGAAAATATTTGAGACTTTCCCGCTGCAGTTCATCCACACTTTCGTATATAGTGTTGGCGTACCGCATTTTTTTAGATATTTCACAATATTTTGAAATATCAATATTATGTACTGGTCGGCAAATATTATTCGTATAATATATAGTTACATAATAAGTAATTAAAAATTTGAATGTTCGTTTTTAAATATCGTTTTGTATTTTGTTTTCACCGTCATCCAATTTCTAAACTTTTCAGTCATTTTTATTCTCGGAAGAAATTTGTAAGTGAAAAAGAAACCGGAGAATCACGTGATCTTCAAGACTTTTGACTGCATTTATGTAAGTTTATATATCTGTGCACTGTATGCACGCCGTTAACATTTAGTGACCCGATATATACGCACACATTGACTCCGTATTTGTTCATGCCATTGCTAATAGTACGGCGTTCGCAAAAGTATCGTTTCGTCGTCTTCCAACGACGACGGTCATTGGCTGGATCTCGCGAGAAACAAGTACTCGAAAACCGAAGTGTCGGACACGAAGGCGGCGCTGGAAGTGCTGTACACGTTCATCGCGTATCCGGTGTTTTGGGCGCTCTACGAACAACAAGTGAGATTCCGGTACACGGATGTGAGGGCGTGCGATATGATACCGTGGTTATGTTTTTGTGGTATTCGACGCGCAGGGTTCGCGGTGGACGTTGCAAGCGACGTTGATGGACGGTAAGTTGGACGGCATCGGTTGGGAGATCAAACCCGACCAGATGCAAACCATTCACCCGCTGTTCGCGCTCCTGTTGACCCTGTCGTTCGACCACGTCCTATACCCGTTCCTGGCCAAGTTCGGCATCCGGCGGCCGCTGCAGAAGCTCATATTCAGCTGTTCCATGGCCGTGCTGGCCTTTCTGTTCGCCGCCATTCTGCAGTACAAACTATTAGTGAGTACCGTTACAATAATGACCTGCACAATAATTGCAATCGCATAATGCAGTTCATGCGCATAACTGTTGCTCCTTCCGAACGAACAACACAATATAATAATATCGCTATAGTACAGTCGAACCTCGATGACTCAAATTTTTTTTTTCTCGCCCCCGTCGAGATTTGAAACCAAACGGTTAGGTAGATACCCCGACAAACAATAATAATAATGTTGTGACTTTACCGATTCTCGTTCAAGGGCAACAGCACTGTGATACCCACTACCGAGGGACAGTTCGTTGTTTATAACGGCTTCGATTGTAACGCTCGCGTGTTGGGTTCGTCGCTGGAGTTGGTGAGCAACAACGATATCGATCCGCTGGGCTCGGCCAAGTTCAGGTACACTCCGAGTTCCGACGATGGCGTCGTAAACATAAGGCTGAAATTGAACGAATCCTGTGATTCGTACGTTAACTACGACAATCTGGACACTAACCTGACCGTATCCAGAGGAGAGGTATGAGAATACAGCATTACAGCATAATATATTGTTGGAATTGTCTATTCGCTTCTATGTTATTTTAAACTATTTAGCAAGTTGTCTGCGTGTAGATAATTTGCTCGGATAAAACTAAAAATATCAAGACTTTTTATGTAACTTTTCTGAACGATCGTCCAAAGTTTTTCGAAATTCCTAATAATTTTACACTCGTTTGATGTTTATATCGGCGAAGAGGACGTGGCACGGGCATGTGTGTCTTACAAACGTACAGCATATCGTATTTTACATTAATCTATTTTACTCTGTTATTTTTAAAATTAGAATGAATTTACTCACCACATAAAATTTAAATATAAGATTATTATCTATGGCACTACGTAAACTTTCATTGATATTATTATTTTCGAGTAAATTATGATCATTTTAAAATGGCCAAAAATTGTAAAAAAGGCCATAAGTTACTTAAAAATAATAAGATGAGCCTACGTTGTACCCTAGATAATATAATCTTCCTAAAAGTTTGACTATACGTTAGTTCACTGTAATATCAAAACTAACAGCACACTCTATTGATACTGGTGAACGAAAATTTGCTACCTATGTCGTACGTGTGTAAAACGGACGCAACCCATACGGATACGAAGTCCTATTAACGGTACATGTGTGCTGCAACTATTTACACTCTTCTACATTAAAATTTGTATGCCTGTCTGATATTTTGGTTTCATTATTGGTACACAGTTCAGACCGAGGAAAGAGTTGTGTACACTTGCAACTAATCAACGTATTTTTTAAACGATTATAAACAAAGTTCGGTTAATTTTTATAGTATATACTATTTATTAAAAACATTTTTTAAACTCGGAGTACGATGAATAATATTTTATTTTAAACGTATTGTATTGTACTGTATTTTTTTTTTTTTTTATATTGTATTTATACGAGTGCTTATGGTTTATTTTTATACAACAATAATAGCATGATAATATTTTATCCAATTTAAGGTCTAGACTGGATTTGATTAAATTTCTTCTCCAAACCCGAAGCTACAAACTTAATTTAAATTAATAAAAACACAGCCAATCGTAAATAAATATACAACATTTTGAATTTTCAAATTGTTTTTTAAAAAAATGTTCTGTCTAGATTTTTGGGATATTTTTTATGCAGATAGAATTTGGTTGGTTAAATTATACGCATTAAATTACTCTTGGAGTCAAAGTTATTTAAGCAACAGCTAAGAATCGAAATTAGTTTTGTAAGTTTTTCAGTACATTAAACAACTAATTCCACAAACCGGGATATTATGTTGTCTGACTTCTACAATTTATTGCTCTAATCAATATTACTATGGTGTATAGTCTTGCACGATGAAAATGTATTTATTTTCGATTTTCTAGTCAATATCGTATTTTTTAACGTCCAGCTCTGTAAATAAAGAAGTACAATTACGACGTATCAATCATTACGACGATTTCATAAAGCCTAAAAATGGCCATCCGAATCTGAGGTGGGTAATATATTCATATTATAACCAGTGATATAGATGTACAGTTTGTCTCTTTGACGACCGATACATTCTATTTTTTTTTTTCAGAATCGTAATCGGCACCGATATCAATAAGGACGAATCTCTTGAGCTCGTGGCCGCCGGGAAAAATCACTTGTCGTACAACATATCTTCGTTTGCAAACGAAAATTTCAAACAGATGCCATTCGGAAGGTAAGTGTCAGCCATTTGTAAAGTACTAGAGTAAAAGTATTCAAATATACTTTTGAATAAGTACGTTTAAATATACTCACTTCCTCAAAATATCTGTATTTAAAATCAAATACTATTTTTCAAATTCTTTAATAATTCTTTTTAGTTTAAATATTTTCTATTTTAATTTTGATCACGTAAAATAAAAATAAAAATTTAGAATGTATAATGTATGATAATAAATGATTTTTACTTTGTTTTTATTATACTCAGCCGAAAATACTTTGTCAAAGAAAATAGTTGTGAATTTTTAAGTCCCACTAAATGATACGGGGTAAAATACTCTATAAAGTTAACATAAAACACGAAAATCGGTTCAGTCGCTATTTTATAAAAGATTTTAAAGTATTTGAAAGTATACTTTTTTTAAATATTCGTATTTGTACTCAAATATCTTTTTTGCTGAGTATGCAAATACCTATTTTATATATACATTTCAAAATCAACGGAGGTATCTGTACATGTACTTGAAAACTTTTTGTATAAGACGCTGGATTTTGAATTTTAGGACGTCTCTATCGTCCTTCAAAACCCTAGTTAATTTTATTTTTATTTTTTAGATATAATTTAGTGAACGCCGGAGGACTGATCTCCTCGGACATAAGTCTCATGCCGGCGACGATATATACACTCGTCGTACGACGGGGCGACGACGACAACCACGGCCCGGTAAAACCATTTGATGATAAATCAAACTACGAAAGACTTAAATTATTTGGGGGCGAATTAATATTGTAATTGTTTCATCACAGTCGAGGCATTTATAGGAATCGAAATTGTACGCTACGGACGAGGGCAACTACTTGCACATTTTATGGCAGACACCCCAATACGTGTGTATGATTGTAGCGGACGTGATTTTTATCGCCACGACGATTCAATTTTCGTTTACCGAAGTAAGTCAACACGCGCACGCAATAATTCCGGCGCCGTCTATCCGTTAATTGGACGGACGCACGTGCAATATCATAATAATATTATATCGTTATAACTATACATTATTATGTCGAAGGCGGCGGCGACGATAATATCCGTAGGAAGACGATCGGTTTTTATGGCGCTAATAATAATAATAATAATAACAACAACAACAATAATGCACGTGCTCGATCTAAAACGCCCGTTAAAACGCTGATACATCGTATCGGTCGGTTTTGCTCGCACGACAAAAATATTATATTGTGCGCGGCGAGGGCGGTCGTAACAGTGGGAGCAGCTATTCCAGCGAGGGCTGCCCAACACTGAAATTGCCTTCCCGTACATGCCATAAATTATTTTTTGGCACGCCTCTGCGTTAGGTCGATCACGGCGAAGGCGTAATGCAGGGATCAATGCAACAACCAGACTAGTCTGCGAAAACAATTTCACTAAAGAAAAATGTTTGTGCAAGGAAGAGGTTATATTAATAATACGGGAGTAAGACGTGGGTAACCGAAAATTCGTGTTTTGCAAGGACCGTGGTATAGATGTCGGCGTCTGGTCGTGCAGGACATATGCCCAGAACTTTTTGGGATTTCCAGCTTACAGCATGGCACTGCAGGGATTCCCGTGGGAAAGTGCACTCTACCGCCCGCCGGACGGAAAGGGGTGGCTTTCCGATAGTTCGACCAGGCTCTGGATACTGCGAAATGATTACAATATTTATCGGCCATTTTTTTGAAGGAAGATAATAATTTTTATGTACACGTATAATGGTTATATACTGATTGCCTCCAAAAAAAAAAAGCGAATTCGTTTATCATGGTTTATCTAGGCTTCTCGTATAATTCCTTATCAGTGTCCATTCTGATTTATTTATTCTGTGCTTCAACCATCATCGAAAACTAAACATTCAGAGCAGACGTGACAAAAATATTATTATATTGTCTGCATCACTAATAAATAATAATAATAATAATAATAATTTATTCCTATTTACGCAGGCGCCGCCCAGAATAAAATCGTTCGTAGCGGCCTGTTACTCGATGACTCAGGCGATCGGAAATCTAGTGGTCGTCTTTGTTTCGGCTCTGTCCTTTCGCAAACAAGTGAGAACATAATATTATTTTATTCGTCCCCGTTGACGGTGATTATTTCTTCGTCTAAAAAAGTTAATGCACTTACTGCGGTTTTCTAATTTATATACCTACTCGAGTAAAAATATTTGAGCAGAAGTATTTAAATGCTTTTAAAAAAAGAACTTACACGGACAAAAAATTTTAAATAATTTTTTTAAATATCTGTATATAAAATCAAATAATCTAATTTGCAAATACTTTTCCCTTTCATGCAGTTTATACGTTTCTTTTTTTAATTTTAACCCGCAAAAAAACTTAAGTGTGTATGATACTATAATAGAATAGTATATTATTTTTGTAATAATACTTTTCAAAATACGCGAATGTGCCTGTACTTGAATACTTTTGAAAAGTATATCTTTTACAAGGCTGACTTACTGTACACAATTATATAATGCATCGTATTTCAGGTACATGAATATCTATTTTTCTCCGGACTTATGCTGGCAGACACTTTGTTATTGGCTTATTTGAGTTATAATTACAAGTACAAAGCTTTCAGACAACGGCTAAACGAAAACAACGACGACGATGACGATAACGTCGAGACAAATCAAAGGGATATTCAACTCGATGGGAAGTGATTATTAAATACTTCCTTTATTAATACATTCTGACGTCTGATTGCATAATATAAGGGTTGATTTAATCTAATTACAAATTGAGCATCGTCGATAACTTTGTACCTATCTATTTATTGTTGTATTCGTCATCTTTTGTAAAGATATTTTTTTATTTTCGATCATAGTTTAATAAAATAATAAATAAGATATTATGCTGTCAGTGTACAAAACATTATCAACACATAAATAATTGGTAAACGTTTTTTTATTGTAATGTGTGATTTATTCATTTAATCGTTAAGTAAATGTTAATCCGATCTCGTCTACTTTATATAATAGTAATATGTTTACTAATTAATACTGGACAATCACAAATTATGAGTAAATAATTATCATTTGTTTAAATTAGAAATTAAATTAAATGCCACTAAGTCTTGAATCTGTTTATAATTGTAACTCGAATAAAGTGACAATCATTGAGATGCAGTCGTCATAATTTTTTCACGATTATCGACTATTATACGTATATTTTTTTTAAGTGACTTCACATTAATTGTATGTGTTGTAACTTTGTGAGCAGAGCCCTACTTAAAGGATGCTAGGGGGCTGTAGCTCCAGCAGGCGCCGTTATAATTAGGAGCCCTCATCATATGCGTTATATTTATATAAATATAAATTTAAATCAATATTAAATAATTACTTTTAGACTTATGGTATAATTTATTTATAATCTTAAACATAAATTTAATATAAAAAACAATAAAGCAAAATCACCTGAATTTATAATTTAGGTTGCGGTAGCTCGCCAAAAAATTAGCCCCAAAATTCATAAGTGGGGCGCTGCTTAAATGTTATGACTCTGAGTTATAAAGTCGTATAGGAATTAGTACATAGATCGATTAACATTCTACTCAAATAGCATTAATACTAATACAAGATGATTTATTAAAAAGAATCCACCCACCTGTTATCATCAGCTAAGTACGCATGTAAAAGAGTTTCGGTGTCACTGACTGCACTTTATCTATAATTGTCTTTTATTGTACTTGGAAAGATTGTTCAATAGAACAATCATGTATTATACTTTTTATTACTTTAGTGTACCTCTTAAAATATCCAATTATGTTTAAAGAATCCATCAATTATATTTTTTTCACTTATAAAATTTGTATATGTAATACAAGCGAAGTATAATTATTTTAATGAGATTTATCACAGTGAGAATAACATAAAATATTAATACACTGGTCGCTGTCACTTTTGACAGCAAACTGATAGTAGGCGGCCGTAAACATAATTATTATTAATAAACTATAGCAAACAACATCTTGATCAAATAAAATCAATACAAAAATATTATTTATTTTGTAATACAATTTTGAACAACATTATGATTGTTTTATTTCAATTTAAAAAATAAATAAATAAATAAAAAAATTGAAAAAAAACTTTGCATTTTTTTCCGATACTTGTCAAATTTCCCAAGTGTTAATTACCTCGCTCCCGTTATCAGTTTTTGTACTTTTTTTTTTTTTGACATCCACCCATCATTAATAAATATGTCATAATATATTTATTAATTGATGTTCATTTAGCTATTCTTTTTACACAAGCTGCGTAGTTACATTAAGTTATACTGATTGTACGGCTGTAACTGAACCCGATGTATAAACAATTCTAAATTCAGTGTCTGTTAAAACAAAACATACTTAATTATACTTATTAAATCAAATTGATAATAGACATTCAAACCTGTATGTTTTCAGTTTCATTTAATACGATACACTGACTTGTTTACGAATTCGGTCGGTAGCCCCGCGGTAGCGTTCGCCGATCGCATAGAAGTTTATACCCATAATATGTATTATTTATGCATATATACATAAATACATGTCGTTTCAAAAAATAAATTCAACAAACTACATAACATTAAGTTTTGTTTATCGTTTTTTTCTTAAGTTTATTATGTATATAACAACATATAATATTTATGAGCGAGGCCGATGATCGAATACCTTTTGGTCAAACTAAACCGGAGGTCTCTCATATCGGTAATTGGAAATTTAATGTAGCACACAATTCGTGTAATCCACAGATATTTTATTATCAAAATTAGACAAGAGAGCCGGACTGACCTGAAAGCGGGACTGAAACATGAGAGCCGAACTGACCTGAAAGTTTAACTGAAAAAAGAGAGCTGGACTGATCTGAGAGCAGGACTGAAACGCGAGAGCTGGACTGACCTGAAAGTGGAACTGAAACATGAGAGCCGGACTGACCTGAAAACGAGACTGAAAGATGAGAGCTGGACTGACCTGAAAGTGGAACTGAAATATGAGAGCTGGGCTGACCTGAAAGCGGGACTGAAACATGAGAGCCGGACTGACCTGAAAGTTGCACTGAAAAAAGAGAGCTGGACTGATCTGAGACAGGGCTGAAACAAGACAGCTGAACTAACCTGAGAGCCGGACTGACCTGAAAGTGGAACTGAAACATGAGAGCCGGATTGACCTGAAAGCGGGACTGAAACATGAGGGCCGGATTGACCTGAAAGCAGGACTGAAACATGAGAGTCGGACAGACCTGAAAGTTAGACTGAAAAAAGATAGCTGGACTGACCTGAAAGTGGGACTGAAACATGAGAGGTTTAATATTGTGGATTGAAGGTTATTTTGAATTTTAATTGTAAGAACCAGTGTAACAGGCGAGTTCGATCAAACCGGGCTAATAATAATAGTAATAAAAAGAAATTTGAAAAAAAAATATATATATAAAAAAGAAATATTTTGAAAAATTTAATTTAATACATTTCAAGGTCACAATTAAAATTCAAAACAACCCTGAATCCACAATGTAAAAAAACCTTGTAGGCTATGTCTTGACTTAAAGATACTTATTAATTGTAATATCACATTTTGTGGTCTTAATTGAATAATTTCAACAGTCAATGTTAACTTTTAATATAATAGTATGTTGATGTTGTATATTAAACACAATAAAAATGTAGTATAATAGTCAATTAGCTCACAAAATTTGAAATCACAATTAATAAGTATCTTAAAGTCGAGACATAGTCTACAAGGTTTTACATTGTGGAATCATTTTTGTTTTGAATTTTAACTGTGACCTTGAAATGTATTAAATAAAAAAAATTTTTTTCAATTTTTTTTTTATACATATAATATTATTTTTCAAAATTAAATATTTATTTTTTTAGTAGCCCAGTTTGTTCAGTTTGACGAGTTTCGCTTGTTGCACTGGTTCTCACAATTAAAATCCAAAATAACCCTGATCCATAATGTAAAACCTCTCATGTTTCAGTCCGGCTCTCAGGTCAGTCCGGCTCTCATGTTTCAGTCTCATTTTCAGGTCAGTCCGGCTCTCATGTTTCAGTTCCACTTTCACGTCAGTCCGACTCTCGGGTTAGTTCAGCTCTCTTGTTTCAGTCCTGCTCTCAGATCAGTCCAGCTCTCTTTTTACAGGAACACTTTCAGGTCAGTCCAGCTCATGTTTTACTTCCGCTTTCAGGTCAGTCCGGCTCTCATGTTTCAGTTCCGCTTTCAGGTCAGTCCAGCTCTCTTTTTTCAGTCAGACTTTCAGGTCAGTCCGGCTCATGTTTTACTTCCGCTTTCAGGTCAGTCCGGCTCTCATGTTTCAGTTCCGCTTTCAGGTCAGTCCAGCTCTCTTTTTTCAGTCAGACTTTCAGGTCAGTCCGGCTCATGTTTTACTTCCGCTTTCAGGTCAGTCCGGCTCTCATGTTTCAGTTCCGCTTTCAGGTCAGTCCAGCTCTCTTTTTTCAGTCAGACTTTCAGGTCAGTCCGGCTCATGTTTTACTTCCGCTTTCAGGTCAGTCCGGCTCTCATGTTTCAGTTCCGCTTTCAGGTCAGTCCAGCTCTCTTTTTTCAGTCAGACTTTCAGGTCAGTCCGGCTCATGTTTTACTTCCGCTTTCAGGTCAGTCCGGCTCTCATGTTTCAGTTCCGCTTTCAGGTCAGTCCAGCTCTCTTTTTTCAGTCAGACTTTCAGGTCAGTCCGGCTCATGTTTTACTTCCGCTTTCAGGTCAGTCCGGCTCTCATGTTTCAGTTCCGCTTTCAGGTCAGTCCAGCTCTCTTTTTTCAGTCAGACTTTCAGGTCAGTCCGGCTCATGTTTTACTTCCGCTTTCAGGTCAGTCCGGCTCTCATGTTTCAGTTCCGCTTTCAGGTCAGTCCAGCTCTCTTTTTTCAGTCAGACTTTCAGGTCAGTCCGGCTCATGTTTTACTTCCGCTTTCAGGTCAGTCCGGCTCTCATGTTTCAGTCCCACTTTCAGGTCAGTCCGGCTCTCTTGTCTAATTTTGATAATATAATATCTATGGATTACACGAATTGTGTGCTACATTAAATTTCCAATTACCGATATGAGAGACCTACCGTGTAGTTTGACCAAAAGGTATTCGATCATCAGCCTCGCTCATAAATATTATTATTATTATTATTATTATTGTTATATACCGTCCAATAAACTTAAGAAAAAACGTTAAATACAACTTAATGTTATGTACTTTGTTGAATTTATTTTTTGAAACAACATGTATATATGCATTTATATATATATATATTAGGTACTAACTTCCATGCGATCTGCGAACGCAACTGCGGGGCTACAGATCGAATTCGTAAACGAACCGAATATCGGCGGCTCTCGATCGAAAAGACGAAACGGATCGAGATAAAACTAAAAGGTCTAGAAATACTCCCGACAGACGACCGTCGGCGGAAATGTTTACAACCGAAGTCTCGGGCCCCACGGTCAGTGAACGAAAGAAAACCCGACTCCAACGACCCCAAGAGGGTATGCGGAACGTTTTAGGAGCGTGAACAGCTCCGAAAAATGGATCGCGAGCGGAAAACGGGTTAAAAGCAAACGTTTTGAAAAGTGAATTGGTTTTCCAATGGTTGTAATAATTTCAAACATATTCATGAAGTTGTTAAAATACACGAAGAATCTTCAACCAACAGAAACTCAGTAGTATCCTGCATTCAATCATCTAATGATAAATCTATTGAATTAGATATCAATAACGAAAAAATCCGTACTAGATAATACCCATGTTATAAATAAGGTTTTTGAAATAGTGAAGTTTCTTGGTCGTCAAAATTAACCATTTAGAAACTCTAAAAGGCTATATAAGTGGAATGATGAAATATATAATTAAAGTGTGTATAAAATATAATCCTATTCATAACGGTACTTAAAAGTTTCTTAAAATTACCCATAAATAATATTTTTAAATTAAAATAACTAAATTGTTATTTTTTGTCTAACTATCTAATTTAATCCAAATTTGAACATTGAATGCTTAAAAAATCTTATGTTTGCAACTTTAATATTTTAAAATAGCTTTAAAAACAATTTACAAGATACAAGGAATTTTGTTTTCAAGCTTTTTGACTAAGTGAACATTTTTGTATTGACATTTATAATCTTTTTATGTTTGTATTATAATTTGATTACATTCTAAAGTATTTTTTTATTTTATATATTTTTTCTTTTTTAAAAATGTGGTTGTATTCATGAAGAAGATTTTTAATTTTCCAACTAATTTGTAATGATAAAGATGTGTTTTAAAATAGCTTAAAATTAGTTTAAATGTATTGAAATTGCCCTTAAGTGTAGGCATTGATAATTTAAGTACCTGTGTAGGTGAAATTATGAGTTCCTACAGTTAATACTTTTTGAACAACAAAACCACTTTTGTTATTTTATGTAAAATAAATACACATTTCATAAGAATTTGAACTTCAAATCATCATAGGTAAATAATTCTTGAGGTTTTTTGTTTTAAATTTTAAATTTTTGTTTCTAATAATTACAAATAATAATCTGTTGACAGTTGTGACGGCGTAATGTATAGACAATGTAGGTACACCACTATGTCGTCAAAGATCAATATATTTTAGAAACGCAATTATTTTAATTATATTTTTATATATTTTTCAAACTAATTGCGTATAATTTTCAGTAGCTCGGACTATTAACGACTGTAGAATGCAATCACCCTACATAATATCACATTGTTTTGTTTATTATAGATTATAATATAACTGATTATGCTATGTTTGCTTATTTTTTCAGAAAAATAAAACTATTAAAATGCGATTATTTTTACAATACAAACTATGTACGGTAGTTAATCGTCGTCGTAACTTGTGAGTTTTCCGATCAAAGTAATGTAAATAACTACTAATGTTTGAATAATATTATAAAGCCAACAAGACTGCACGTTGCTCCGAGATAAGATTTGGGAGAAGCACAAAGTTCATAAACTTTTTAAAATCATTTCGGTTCTTCACTCGATACGTCTTGTAGACATTTTGTTTTTTGTTAAAACGTTATCCTTGTATGCAAAACAAAAAACAGAAACTTTCGATCGACGACAACAAAGTCATATCACTAGGAAAATGAGTAATGACTATACCTATCACTCCAACAAGTTACACCACACCATTACAGTATCTTTCGTGGCTTGCAGATGATACTTGCATCCGACGTACATTGACAAATACTGCAAATTTCTGGATATCCAAAGAATAATTAAATATAATTAGATAATGCAGTTTCTATAATGCAAAGCCACAGTAATTTAATCGTCTACAGTCTCTACACTTGATTTAAAATAATCCTGGTTAAATATGACGTGTAGTCGACGTTTAATAACTATGCGTAAATTGAAGATTCTACGATTTATTTATTTTTCAACTTCAGGCAATTATCTATTTGACAAAAACAAGAAAAAATTAACTTTCTATTTAAAGTTTTCGTAATTTATTACAATATTGTATTATTCACCGCACGAGAAGTAGGTATAATCAATACACAAACATTAATTAATACATTAATCTTATATACGTCGACATTATAATATTCAGTATTATACAATAGTGTATTTAGAACATTGAAAAAATATGTTACATCGTGTATTTTAATTTTTCACAAAAAAAAAAAATTAACAAAATTCAAAACAATCTTAATAAACTCGATGGACCGGAATCATTCAAAATCGATTTTATACGCTCCATTAGATTTTACACCCTTGTAAATCAAATACAGAACCGACCTTCTGTCCCGATTGATGAAACCGTCGATATAAGAATCACTCAACTTGATGGATTTCGGTAAGTATGTTTTCAATATCCTCCGATCTCCTTGGAGACTGACCAATATGCGCAAACCATACGCCGACTGGACTTTGGATAGATCAGTGATTTGATACTTTCGACCCATGTCCAATGTCGATATGCTGACGAAGGCCGTGTCCGAGTTGTATAGCCTCGCCTGGAGTTTCAACGCCTTTTTTAGTTCCTCCATTGCTCTTCGATCTGTCAACAGATCTTTATTCTTAATTGAGAAAATATATAGTTAGGTAGGTGTCCAACAACGAACAACGAATAAACATTATGCACATATCAATGATGGCTACCTATATCAATAACACATTGGTGCCAATAGGCTAATCATTACACATATTATTATTAATCCAACTGTATGGCGGGTGATGTATATTAATTAATTTTACACCGTGAAGACCAATAATGAACACAATATCCACACGGTTTTCTTTAAAAAAAAAACTAAATCTGAAAAATAACGATAATATAATATATTAATATAAATTATTATTATTATTATTATTATAAATCTACAATACGGTTGAATATGGAACCTTGCCCGATCCATGTAAAATCTATTAGGTGCACGTTTTTAATTTTCGTAGCGAACTATTGATATTTTGTAGTGGAGTATACAAGGAGTGTCGAACATTTTTTTCATCAAAGTATCGTTAGTGATTAATTAATAAACAATATTTCCGTCGACTGTTTTATAAAACTGTTTTTATTTTCTGTATATTGTTGAATTGATTTATAAATCGATTTTAAATATTGATAAAAACAGATAAAAATCATCTACAAAATCAAAGTCAAATATTTTTTTTAATGATATCCACAATTTATATTAATATCAAAAAAATGTTCGTTTTATATTTTTCATAATGATCGATCTAAAAATAAAAATAAAATATACATTTCAACATTATTTGATAGGTATATAATGTTGTTCACATGGAGGTAATGATCAATAACTAATGTTTCGTTTGCTTAAGCCTGTTAAACAGTCGCCCAAACGATGACGGGTTTCTATCGTAGTTAGAAAACATATTTAAAATAGTAAAATCCAAAATGTATTAAATAAATCGAAAAAAAAATTGATATGGTGTTTAAAATCTAATCAAAAATCATAACACAACTAAACCGATATTTTGCAACGATATAAAAATCATGAAATTATTATAGCAATATATTATTTTAAATTTAAATCGGAAAAAACAAAATATATCGATATGTTAAATTGCAACTGAAATCAAAAACTTTCATTCCGATTTCAAGCCCCGGACAATGTACCAAAATATTAAAACGCTCGAAACACGATAGTTTTAAACGAATCAGTATTTATAGGCATTGGGTACGGGCGTCGGGCTTCGGCGGTGTTCTCAAAACGCTAAATTGCGTTCTCATAGTTTATGTAATTTATTTTATGGTTAAATATATGACTGAAAAAATAAAATGAGACTTCAGCAGTTTTCCACTGAAATCGCACGCTTGGTGGGTAGCAGATCTGCTGCAGTAAAAAGTTATCTTTTACAATAAACTTTTTGTAAATATTAACTTTTGGAGCACGCAAAAATTTCACCCTGTAATGGATGAAAGTTGGGAGTGGTGTAAATAGAAGCCACGTGCCGTGCAATATGTAGACATATATGTGTGCATATCGGTTGTGCATCATCTGATTATCAGTTATAATACAAATACAAGTCATCGAATTTCCAGGACAAAGCAAAAGTCAAAACAAATTTAATAGTTCAAACTTCAATAATAAAATACAATAGAAAAACATGAGATAAAGTTTATAGGAAAATGCATTTGAACAATATCTTGTAATACATCTTCCTAGTATTTTAGTGTTATATGTGCCTGTATTATACTACTTACCGCGTATACGCATTAAAATTATCTTCAGTTATTGCATAATATTATTATATGTCTTAAACAAAAACAGATCCTGCGCTAGAGAAGAAACGAACTGATTATAATATTATGATGAAACGATAATGATGAAATGAAGTGTTTGCATACGAATTTCGGATAAACGAAAGGTCAAAAAAAAACATATTATAGTTTTCCAAACTATTAAAGCACTACATAGACTCTACAATTATTATTCTAATCGATCTAAAATAATGATTGGCATATACACTAATGTTGTTTATAATTGTTTCAGATTTGAATGCAACAATTCATTATATTATCATCGTTTTTACTATACCTGCAAGCAGTGCGCTAGTCTTACTCAAAAACGTGCGACATATATCGGTTAAATATGGGCAATCCGCGGCAATTGCTTTCATTTATTCGTCTTTTCCCATCAGTTTTGACGATTTATTTTTTTAACCGTACTTAGAAATTCCAGAAACTATAAACACTGCAGCGTGTGTTTTGTTTCCTACGTACCTACGCGTGGTGTTGCATAAAACATTTTGTACCTACCTACTATTTTTACTTCCCCGGAGTGAAATGTTTACAAAAAAAAACAAACGCGAATAATCATTGTAAAAACCGACAGCTCTCTCGATCCGCTAAGAATATAAAATAACATGTCCACCGTGTCCGTGTGCCCATCGTCCTCGCGTCACATGTACCAACAGTTAGGTAGGTACTCAACTCGTCGTTTTCTCAATACTGTACATTACGAGTATTAGAATTATGAGTATGAAATATTTATACTTTAAACGACTTATTTATAACACCCGTCTTGAAATATTGAAAAATACATTTTTAAATTTGTTTCTTATAATTTTACATTTTTCGGTAGTCTCGAAAAATCATCACTATAGATGGTCAGACTGATTCCATACCTGATGAGTGATTATTAATATATAATTCCCGATCACGATCTGGGGAAGATAAAATGTGTAATATAGATAATTATTATGTTATTAACAATTGCATAATGTATAGTGTGAACAATATTTCTTCAACATTTTCCACTTAATATTTAACTAAGTAGAGATGTGTTTACTGTATTTCCTGTAGTTTTAAATTAAATTTTTTTTTTTATTCATTTAAAAATGAGATATTTCATAAGAGTTTCATGAAATATTTCAAAAAATAATAAATTTCATAGTTAGTATTATTATTATTATACATGCAATAATCGTCAATTCGGAGACTTTATTTGGTCTTTTGGCGTAAGAACTAGATTTAATTATTTTAATTTAACTACTAAAAATTCCATAGGTTTATAAATTAGGTACCAACAAGCTTTTCATCCGCCATTTCAATATTTCGACGATCTGAACAAAAACGTATAGAAAGACGAACCCGTAACCTCTATTATAGTATTATCTATGTATTATTAATTATTATAGGTAATAATATTATTATTGTATGTATCTTTGTGTTTATCGAAACCCACACGACTACGACGGTTTATTGATAGAAGTAACAATATTAAGTTATGTATTACAAATTTACATCGTATAATTATTACACATTATTACATTATGGGTCCCTCTGTAACAGTGAAAATTGTCCTTACCACAAATTATTAGCGTTCGTGTAGTTGATTGTTGATGTGTTGTAACCGACCGACTGATGATCACAATATTATATTATTTTAGGCAATGAGAGTTATTGGAAACATCGACGCATCGATAATATTATATTAGTTGGTAGGGTATTACTAACAACAAATAGTAGGCCTTTAGAACTGTGATTTGTGTTTTAAGCAATTATACATTAATTTGATAATGACCGTGTTTGTAATAGTGTTATATATGTATATATATATTTCAATAGTTATTCTCTTTGTGATGTTATATAATTGTTGTTTAAATATTATTCGTTTAGGCGACGAGCGAAATATTTATCAGCTGGTGTAGTGTGCCCACTAGCTTATTCATTTCATCACAAAGTAGAGACCAACTGTCAAGCTTATTTCCTAGTATTCAATATTGTAGGTAAAGTATTTAAAATCAATAAGCAATAAAGTAAAGAATAATTTTTAAATAAAGAATTTGAAATATTGTTGTGTCATGCGTATCTTACCTATAGCTACCTAGCTATAGCCATCATAATGGCCAATTGTATATTTTAAATTCAAATACTTGTATTCAAGTACTTTATCGTCATTGTTTGAACTATCAATTAAATTATTTAATATTTTTTTTTCTACTCAAATATAAAAACATTGACATTGGCCATTTTATATTAATTGATATAGCCTCCTAAAATAAACTCCAAGCGCCATTGTTGATTATATTCATCGAAATAAAGCCTACATAAATAATGTGACGTGAAAAATTAAAACTATGAAGTATTGTTATTGTCGGGTATCGCATACCTTTTGATTTTGTACTTTTTTTTGCGTACGCTTGTGTATACTGTGTTCGGTGTGAAATAAAAATAAAAGTACACTGGCACACGCCACCCCATGAATTAATTTAAGTATAGGTAAATTGAATGATATTTTTCCGAACATTTATACAGTTTGTTATTTGATACCTACCTATCTGGTCATATCTCGTAGGTATATGTGTAGGTATATTAGGTATATATAGTATTATAGTGTACACTGTACAGTTTAAATGGTCAAATTTAAAAAGTCAAAGACAAAATAATGGGTATTGACAATAAAGGGAGAAAGAATATATATATATATTAAAAAGAATAAAATATTTTAAAAGTATTTGTATTTGTTCTTAAACACTTATTGACTTACTGATCAAAATACTCGTTAAATGATTTTCAAGTATATGACGTAGGTATTAGTATATCTGTTTAAATACAAATTAAAAGTATTTTTTTACAAGATTTCTTATGTTCTAGATACTATACGTTCAATAACAACATATGTGAAGTTCCTGTACAAATAATATAAAATAAATAAACGCAATCATATTATAAGTAAATAAAATAAACTAATTGATACCTATGCTATATTAACGTTATAAAGCTGAAGAGTTTGTATGTTTGAATGCTCTAATCTCAGAAACTATACATGACCGATTTCAATTACAGTTACCTACATCAACAGATTCCTTCTGATTTGGAAGATGATTTTAGGTTCTTTTTCAACCCCTATAGGTATTGCAACTATAGGGTGGATCACAGTCTCATGCGTGAATTTAATTTTGGCTGTTGTATATATCAAATAATTTTTGTTTACATGTATATAATAGGGTTGTCATTGGTTACAGAAATTAAATATGAAAAAAAATTGGTAGGTATATAGGTCGTGAACATAATTTATTATTTACTAGTATAGACAATACCATGCGTTGCTATGAAATTTTTTTTTAATAAAATAATATTTATTAATTTGTTATTATCTGTTATCATTCTAAAGTACAATGAAAGGCAATGTTCTTATGTTTGTAGCTTTTAGACTCAAACACTACTCAACTGATTTTGACTAAAGTTTCAGAGATATAGTTATTATTAGAGATACCAGAAAGTCTAGAAAGTAGTTTGAACTACGTTCAAAAATACACTAAGTGCTATATCCAATCCGACACGGACCGATGCCCATCTCGGTCGAATAAGTTAACAAAGCGATGTACACCGATATCTGACAATCTGCCATACACTAAAACAGCTGATGTACGCCGATTCAGCGCCGTATTTTATGTTTATTCATTTTTTCTCCCGGAGGAAGTCGGCTATTAGGTATAATAGCCAGTAAAAATATAAAATTACAAGATAAACACTGTAAATGGTTGGTTACACTCAGACAACTAAGGAAAAATCCAATTAATTGTAGGCAAAAATAAAAAGAGGGGCCAGAATTAACAATTTACGATAGTAGGTATTGAAATGTAATCTATTTCCACTATACGAAATGGACAGAAGTAGGACAACTGTGTAGATGAGCTGAATCAATCGCACAAACTGATACTCCACGTCTTTTTAGAAGCAGCCTTGGAGCCAAAATGTTTAAAAGCATATACAATGACATGATCTCGTACATCAAGGGGCCCCCCAATCATCCCTGCACTTTTTTAATTTAACAATCAGATATGCAAAGCACCAATGCATAATGCAATGTTTAATGCAATTTGTTTTGACGTTTTGACGTGAATTCTGGATCCATATAGCAGGATCCTTGCAGTACCCTGAACCCTCTGATCTAAAAAACCTACTATGGGATATTTCGTATAGATATAGATGATCGGCGCCACTTCTTAGAAGAGCGCAAACAAGTTATGGCCGCCAAACGAACAACAATCATTATTTATTTACGGAATCGAACCTTTATGCAGGCATACATTGATCCTCTAATATCTCAGGACGAATTAGCACGAAATATAACGAAAGGTCGTAAACCTAAAGCTGCTAGACGTTTAGACTGGGGGTCTCGCGAGCTTCACACGTCATCGGACGTTAAGTGTAACGTCCGTTGTAGCATGTATCGGACGTACAGTAAATGCGACGGAGTGACGGACGACGAGTGATATGTGACCGTCGGCAATATTATTATAGCAATCAACAACGGACGTTACGTAACGAGCGTCAATAAAACGCCCGTGTGACCCCAGCCATATTTTTGAAAACGAGAAACAATAGTGAATAGAATTTATGATAACCGTAGCGAAGTGGACCAATCACTATATAACATAAATTGAAAAAAAAAAATCTGTAAGTATCTAAAAAATAATCAATTTAAATGACCAAACAGTTTAAGAAATAGTAAAAAAAACGTCGAGTGTGCAGTGGAGTACGCAGTCAAACACATATTCACCGAATGCCTACGTATATAGAATTGAAAAACTACAGAAATAAACACCACTGCATACTATAGGAGAAGCCTTACAACTAGATCTCCAATTAAATATCAACATCATCGACTTCCTAAAGGAAATAGATTTATACAACTTAATATAGGCACTTGCTATAATGTAAATTAGAACTATTAGCCCATAGTAGTCACTAGCCTATACTATAAATTATGATCAATAAAAAAAAAAACATTGAGTGATAATTTTTAAAAAAAAAACGTAGAAAATATCAAACAAAATATAATTGTCAATCTGTCCCGCTGGCTATGGCTGCAGTATAATCGACTTTTATGCCAAATTAAACATACTGCAATGGACTAATCATTATTATACATTTAGTTATTTATAAATTAAAACTGAAGACCAACCTAAATTACTAATTGGCATTTACTTCTATACGAGGCCTCATGCAATTAACAAGATTACTACAAGGATTTAAAAATAGCACATTGCAGAAAATATCTTAATTATTTTACTAAAAAACAAACCCCTCTAACTAATCTTCTAAAAGATGACTATAACAAACAATGTAATAAGCTAAACATGAACAAACCAATAAAAAAAAAAAACCCCTATAGATAATTTCAAACCCATTAAAAATATACCAATCCATTTTAGTGGTGACAAACAAAGAAGGATACCAATCTCACTACCTGTAGATGGGTCTATTGTAAGTTTAGAGTTTACCTCGAACCACCAAATGACAATAATATTTTACATCCTATATAGCAGAAGAGACCAAACTTTTTTACCGGAACGGAACGAACAGTGTATTGATTTTACAATGATGTGTATATTTTTATTTTTTCATTGTGTCTCAAAACAATTTTATTTAGTAGAAAAAATACTTCGATCACCAAATCGAGGTAGGTTTCTGATACCAAATTGGATCTATTTGGTACTTTTACAGGAGGTCCAAATGGAAAATGAACAGCACTTTTTAAAATGTTCGGGGAAAAAAAATACAATATTTGTTAAGTGTGTTAATTGTTTGGTAACCAATTGATTCACATTTTACTTCATTTTTCGATAACATTAGTGTTGAGTACATATCTATTATGAAAATTAAAATACTGTTAACTTAAATAGCAAGATTAAGTTAAAATAATTATATTATAATTTTAAAATTCTATATAAAAGGGCAAAGATAATCGAATGCAGACGCCTGAAGGAAATGCGTTAAACATAATAAATTAAGAAAATGATGATCTACATTCAAAAACAAAAAATGTTTTGCTGCAACAAATAAAATTAGTTTAACTAATTTAACTCAACTATACTTTTTTGTATAAACATATCTATATAACTCTGATATTGATGATAGCGAAGAGTCAATTAAAATCAACAGAAAATCCAGACAATTCACTGTAATAAATTAAATATTATGTACTAATGTTATAAACATTTCACTGCAATTAAAACACAACCTACACTTACTATAATATTACCAAAATCGTCGATAAATTACATGTTACCTATAACTATACTTAAATCAAGCCACGATAATTGGTACAATTCAGTATATTCACACATAGTATATAGACCTAGGAGGAAGCACGGGTATAGCTCGCACAACCCATAAATTACTAAATAAATAACGAACGTTTCCCCAGCCCCACCCAACTTGAAAAATTGAAAAAATGTTTCATTAATATTTAGTACGGAATTTGTATGAATTTGTACGACAAAAATCAAAATTTGTACGGAATTATTTTCGAAGGAAAAAGCAAAAAAAATTGGGGGGGCTGTAGAAACGTTTCTCCAGCCCTCTCAAATTTAAAAATAAGTTTTTCCAACATTTTCCTTCGCGAATATTTAGTACGGAATTTGTATGCGTTTTTACAACAATTCGCGAATTTTTCGCGAAATCCCTTCCAACCGAAAAACGGGTTTTCCACATCAGTCGTTTCCCCAGCCCTCCCGGAAACTAAAAATAAGTTTTTCCAACATTTTCTTTTGCGAATATTTAGTACGGAATTTGTATGGATTTGTACGACAATAATCAAAATTTGTACGGATTTATTTTCAAAGGAAAAATCAAAAAAATGTGGGGGGCTTTAGAAACGTTGGAGGCCCTCTTAAATTTAAAAACAAGTTTTTCCAACATTTTCTTTCGGGAATATTTAGTACGGTATGGAAGGGCCAAAACGCTGTATTTTAATATTTTGTCAAAATGGCATACAAGTTTCTTCATTAGTTATTTTTTTGGCAATTTAAATATTATATCTTATATAAATAAAAATGAAGACAAAAATGTATAACAATTCATCAATCGAGAACGGCTGGTCCGTTTTGCCTCAAATTTTTTTAAGATGTTCGTAATTGCCAGGAGAAGGTTTGTACGCAAGAAAATTTTTAAAAAGTCAACCGAATAATTAGAAAAGTGCAATATCTATTGTTTGATGATCAGTATAATCTATGGGTTTTAAAGTTATTTTATAATTTTGTGTTCATTATTTTGTTATATGGGTTTGGACATTTGGAATTTGTTGAGTAAGTTTTTTTTTACGAAAAATTAAGAAAGTTTATTATCACGACTTAATTTTCCATTTTCCGTTGTTGGCGTTACCAGAATAACTGCGAGAGTACAGTTTTATGTTGGTAGAACAACTATTTTTCCAGCATGGATCAAATCTGTGGACGGATTTGCCTACTTAAGGTTGCAGAGTTACATTTATAGCTGATCATTGCAGTACCTGCGATCCACCACAGGTGGATTGGCTACCTTATATGATCCAATTACTGTAGCGAGTTACATCCAAAAAGAGTCGATCAATCACAATTTTTACGGGCAACGAAGTGTGCAGGGTCAGCTAGTTTAAAATACATAATATGGGCAATTTTGTTCATTGTCATATTTTTCTGTTCAAAAATTGACGAAGTTGTTAGTAATTTAAATAAAAAAAAAAAATTACCTTTGTTTAGGGATTTTGTTCAAGTGCAAAACCTTATTAATCGGAGACACTTTAAAGATTTCACTACAACTGAAATAGTTAAATTATTATTTTATGTAGGTATGCACAATAAAAAATTAATATGTGAATGTCGATCGATGAAAATCGATTTAATAATGATGTTTTTATTCCTGTCTTACATCCACGTTTGTTCGAAAACATTTTATTCGTTCAATCAAAATCTTAAATATGTAATGAAATAGGTAGTTAAAAAGGTATACAATGTTAAATTTGTATAGCTTTATACTTAGTTCCTAATTTAGGCTGAACAATTGAGATGGTAATTTCCATTGATATTGAATGCTGCTTTTGCCCCTTCTCCCTCCCTATTCCTATAAATTGTTGGGTTCATTTAATTCTCAATAATGATTGTTATAACTTAAAATAATGTTAAAATATAAGGTGCCTATATACTCCGTCCGAAATAAGAACTCACCTCATCATGTAGGCAACAACGACACACAATATTACAATTATAACATTGTCCCAATAATCTATAAAAAACTGGGCATGTTGTATAACTGTATAGAAGTTTTAAAGTTGAATTATTGTTTCTGTTATTTAATATTTACTGTCACAAAAAAAAATCGAATATGGTAGAACCATAACATTATTATTGCTCCTCTTGGAAGAAAGAATTAAAAAATACTTTTATATTATTTACATAAACATATTAAATATTAATAGCCAAGATATTACTATTAGAACTAGTTTTTTCAAAAGTTCATTATTTTTAAATGTTTTTATTGTGCTCAGTGTTATGTTAAATTTTTCTTTGAACAAGTACTTTTTGAGACATAATATTTTTAAATTGGTATTTAATTGAATTAATAATTATTAAAATGAGAGGACGTAAAGCATCTGTTCCTCCTGAAAAGATAGTCCAAACAGTGCTTCGATTCAGAGATAGAGTCATTCAGGAAATGAATGGAGTAAGAAGTAAGTGATTTTTTAAAGTTACCAAATTAATGCCAAAATACTTTTTAACAATTTTTAAATCTAAAAATCTTCATGCATTTTTTTATACCACAACATAATTTTGTTTTTTTTATTAAGATTTATTATTATTGTTTGATTAATAAATATATTCCTACTTCTTTATACCTATTACTTACAACAAACTACATTTTTAACTTACAATGTGAATATCTACATATTTTTATATAATATGCTATTTAAAAAAAAATTAAATCACCCACTTATATTATTACTCTTATAAAACATTAATTTAAATGTATATGTAATATTTATTGTTTTTTTTAAGAAATTTCTGTTGAGACAAATGATGTATGGAGTGACATGAGTAAGTACTTAAATGGGGCAATAAGTAAAGGAGCTTTACATTTGTTTGTCCACAATGGAAGGCATAATATAAAAGAGCTCTTAGGATTTCTTCCAGTTATAGAACAAAACTTAACTTCAGGTTCTGATGCTGTACAAACTACAGATGAATTACTACAGGATGATTCTGGTAAAACTATTTTAACAATATACAAATTTACAATACCTAATACCTATAATATACTTATATTTAATAATTATTTTTAATTAAAAATATTTATTTGTTTTTAATAGAATCAAATAGCAGTGAAGACTTTAACAATCTACCAAAAAAAGAATTTGTAATCACATTTTCATCATCTGAGTGGCAACAAATTCAGCCTGAAGAAGTAGTCTATAAATTGAACGATAAATCCAGGCCTATGAGCAGTTGTCGCTCGTTTTATGTTTTACCAAAAGGCAAATGGAGCCCAATGATTGCAGAACACTTTTGGGAGCACACTCAACTGCCTTGTTGTATCTCTTTTAAGAGATCTACAGTGCATAATGAAGGAGCTGTATATGTCTGTGTCATTGGAAGATGTTCTATATGTGGGTCCAACTTTAAAGGGATTATAAGAGAGAAACCCATTGGCAACTCAAGGTATATTTTAATTTCATTATTATACAGTTAAATTTACATTTGTGCTATATTTAAGACTGTAGTATCATTATTAGGTAGGTACCTAATCATAATTTTGAACTATAAGCAATATATGTATCATATATATTTTAATAAGTCTACTGCGAAAAATATTTAATACTTATATTTTGTAAGTACCTACCTACTTTAGGTATATGGAAAAATGATACTATTTTCATATTATTAATAATGTTGGCTCTAGTTATCAATATCCTTTTTTTAGGAAAAGTAGGGGGCCGAACTCCTAAAACTCCCTGGCTTTGCCACTGATCGCCCCCCCCCCAAAAAAAAAAATAAGCATCCATTTACGTGCCTGGTTATGAATAAGTTTAAATTGTATCAAACATAATTAATAGTCTGTGTTTTGTTTATCATCAGAGTATCAGGCATTAATATTTATTGTTTGTTATTATTTTCAATTTTGATTTAATAATAATTAATGTATTTATTTAGTATAAAATATTTCTATTATAATATAATTATTGTTAAATCTATATTCTATGGTTGTGATAAATTACAATGTTATAAGTTATAAGTTATAAATCAGTATAGGCCGGAATAATTTTCTTTTAAAATAACCAAAACAAGATTCTAATATTTTAAAAAGTTGAAAATATTCTTCCAATATTCTTTGAAAATCATAGTAAAATATGTAAAGATATGATATTATATTAATTTATTCTATTAAATTAAAAATATGCCTTTATATGCAAAAGAATAAATACATAATTGATGAATACACTTATATATATATAATGTAGGTATGTCTTTTCTTGTTCTGATACTGATGGTTAAATATTGAATAAATTATAAAATCAATTTGAATTAAAACACATATTTTATTAGATATCAATTACTTACACTAAACTGCTTTTATTATTAAATTGTATATATTAAATATTCACATATGACTTTAGTGGAGTCTTTTACTGATATAGTTTTTTTCTTTTGATCATCAAATAGTTCCCAACTTCTTTCGCTGCGTTTACAATAAGCAGTATAATGCCCAACTGATGTCCTCAACCTGCTTAATCCACGTATATAATTGACTACACCTCTCAGTTCATATGTTAATTCATTATGTATTAACACAGGGGGTAAATCACACAATTTAGTTTCAACTAAGCGTCCTACTTCTGTGCTGTAAGTGGTTTAATCACCTATACCAACAAACAAGAAAAAAAGATTAAATTCTTTTATTTTTATATATTTTTAGAAAAATAATCAAACCGTTAACTTACTATTCCAATACAAAATTTCTATTATAATATGCATATTTGAAATTATTGGATCTATACTTTTTATTCCAATGCATTCATCATAACCACACACTGAACTTTCTACACATAAACGATTATCTAAGAACTGCTGCAGGTCGTTTATATTCTCATCAGTTGTTTGGTATGTGATATAAGTGATAACTTGACTTAGAGATCTTTTACATTCAGAGTTTGAACATAAATTAATTTCAGTTATAGTAGGGGTTTGTTTCAAAATGGCTTTTAAAACTGATCCTGCTGTTGCATCACAAATAGCAAGAGTTGTATTATACTCTAGTTGTTTTAATTCTGGATTAAGCATATTTACAATAAATTTTGCTCTATCTGAATATGTTGATGCAGTTATACCTTTTGTAACTATGATGGATATAAATTGGAAATATTCATCATTTTCTTTTATAGCATCAATCTGTTTTTGATAATTATCACTGTCACAATATGCTGCCATAAATATTGAAGCTAATGTGTCAAAAGCACATGTGTTACTAAGAATTACTTTTCCAACCTCAGAAATTGAACAACTTTTCAATTCTTCTGCCCGTGAACCATTTTTTAATATAGGTAATAATCTTATAATTCTAGGATTATTTATACCTAAATGGCGTAAGAGTGGATTTGGCGTCAAATATGACTTATTGGTTTGCTTTTTGCTTTTTCTATTCCAATTTTCACAAGCAATGTCTTCTTCACCTAGACAAGTTTTGCTTTGAGTCTGGAAACAATCATTACTAATATATGCTGATACATTATCCACATTTTATGTAATTTGAGGTGAAATGGTGACATTTTCAGCTAAAATTGGTAATATTTCAGTAGTTTGGGTATTAACTGCAGACCGAATAAGTGATGCCCCCTGCAGTGACATAATATGATTTTCTAAGAACTCTTCAATGTCTACTGGTAGAGAAGTATGTTTAAATATAACATGTTTTAACTTTTTAAAACTGGATTCGACAGCAGCTGAACTGGTCGTACTTTCACCATAACCAAAAAAAGGAACCATTAATCCAGACCACAATGGCAAAAGTTTTGTACACTTTAATATAAAAGGAACTAATGCAGGCAAAAACATTGCATTGATACCATTTCCTTCGCGGATAAATGTTTTACTTTTTTCAAATAAACCTTCTGACCATGATTGAAAGGGGTTATCAAGGTTTTCTAGTTCTTCACTCTGGCATTCATACTCATGATCCATGTTTATATTTTGATCATCATCTGTCTCTTCTAATGCGAATATTTCTTCTAAATTTAACTCAGTACTCACAGCTTGAATTAAGATTTTTTTATGCTGTTCACATGGTGTGTCTTCAAATGATATTAAATCATTACCATCTGTTTCATTGGTGATTACTATAAGCAATGACATAATAATTGATTCAATAGAGGCCAGAGATTGGCTTTTTAAAATAATTCCAATGACACGAATAATAATTTCTCTCACTCTTCTTGGTGCTGTTTTCAATGGTGTCCACTTACTGACTAATTTGATAAAATGAGCCACATCTGTTCTCACAAAACAATTTGGCAACCAATGTGAATTAGATGGTAACCTCTTAAACACAATATCAGCACAAACTCTCAAATAATCTTTCAATGAAGAGTATTGTGTAAAACATTGTACAATGGCTGAAAGAAGGGCGAGCGATTGATCGCAGACAGTTTCTTTTGGAGTTGGTATATCACAATTAATCCACTTAGCTAACCAATTAAATATTGATATATTATTATGCCTTTCACTGATCATGTTGGTTACTGTGAAGCTATGTTTTTTAATATTATCATAAACCACACCTTCATATAAAAAAAGAAAACGGGTTTTTTGAAAGCCAAATTTTGAAAAAATTTTTACAACTGATCCGGTTGCATCAATTATTAAGAGTGGGTATTGAACACTTCGACAATAACTTCTATATATATGAATTTGTTCAGAGCAGTGGTAATGAATAAAAAATGGATGACTTCCCATATCCTGCAATATATTTTTGAAGTCTTCCTCAGTTCTCATAATAGCTAGAGCTGTAAGTTTGTCAGTATGCCTTTTGTTTTGTGCCTGTTTACGTGATTTTAATATCCTCAATGCATTTCCTGTGGGGATTATAGCTGGATTTGGGGCGCCTACAAAATAAATATATGATATCATCAGTAGCAGATTTATTATATAGCATAAAGTAAAATTACTAACTTAATACATCAGTTTTAAAAGGAACCACCAATTTAGAATAGGTAGGTACTAAAATAATTAGGTTCCAAATGGGTTTAATATTCTAATACACTGATTTTGTACATAACTGACCTACTAATGTACTAAGTTAACTATATATTAGACACTATAATATACTGATATATTTTTTTCATGTTTCTTATGTCCAAAATGAATTAAATTTAATTGTATTTAATTAAATTGAATTACAAAAATTGTACAAAAATATTTGACAGTAGGTAAGTATATTGCAAGACTTTCAGCCAGACAAAAAGTGTGTAAAAGAAATTTTATGTTTCAGTATTTTGTATTTATAATAAGTAAGCGTAAAGTATAAAATGTATACATTTAAGATTATTAAAAAAATTACTGCCTCTCCCAATATTAGTAATTGTAAATTATAATCTAAAGTAATTTTATGTATATATCCCAAATTAACTTATAAAAATATTAAAAAAGAAATTTGAAAATCTTGTTCTATAAAATATCTAATAACAACAAAAATTACATTTTGTTTGCCTACATACCTACTTCCTTTGAACCACAATAAAATAAGTTATTTAACTTAAATTTCATTTGTAAATGTTCAGCTACCTATCATAGTTATATACTAATAGCTAATAATTAAATAAAAAAGAAACTTAAATTTCAAAAATTATTAAAAATTTATTATAAGAATAATTTAAAATAAATACTTATTAATTGCATATAAAATGCATAATATTAACCCGTTTTTGTTTTACTAGCATATATAATATAACAATATGGAATAATATAAAATTCAAATTATAAATACAATATAACCATATATAAATAACTGTTAAGAAAAATTAGTTTTTTTCTGATACTAATAAGTAATATCATTATTATAGTCAATTTTTAACTAAAAGTATTACTTTATGCATTATAACTATTAAGCTTATGATAATTAATAGTTTATTTCAACTAACCTATTTTCATTAGACGGCAAGCTTCCGTTTCTCTATAACTTTCACATGATATACCATTATGTACTACCGATTCTAATGCTTTATCAATTTCTGATCCAACCATTCGACGTTTCTTAACTTGTCTATGTTCATCGGTGAAATTCCCAATATATGTGCATTGCATAAGAACTCTATAATTAATATTTTAATTAAATTTAATGTAGATTTTGTAGGCAAGATTGATATAGTAAACATTGACTATCAAGATACTAAACTGCGATACTAAGTTTAATTAAATTTAATTATTAATAAAATATGGTTTAAATTTAANTTGTTGTTAATATTTTTTCAAAAACACTATTTCTCTTTGATGATGCACCCATAAATGAATATAAAGTTTGTAGAGTTCCAAATGTATTTCTTACAAATGATGATTGTTTCGAAAGGTCTACAAGACATAAATTTAAAATATGTGCATAACAATGCACATAAATAGCAAATTTATTTTCCGATCGGATTCTAGCTTGGACACCTCTATATGAACCTCGCATAGATGCAGCACCATCGTAACACTGTCCTCTGATGTTCTGAATACTTAAATTATTTGTTTGTAAAAACTGTTTTATAAGATTTACTAACGTTTCACCATCAGTTTTATCGGTGCGATAAAAGCCCAAGAAAACTTCATGGGTAATAAATAGTTTTGAAACATATCGAATACATATGGCAACTTGCTCATGCTTAGCCAAGTCCTGTGTTTCATCAACCATAATACTAAAAAATTTGGAATCCTGGATATCTCTAATTATTGATTGTAAAACATCTTTCCCCATGTACTCTATAAACATATTTAAGTATGAAGGATTTACATATCTAAAACTTTTTTCTTTTTCAATAAAGTATTGTTTAATAATAGTATTATCTTTAGCTCTTAATTCCATAAGTTCCAAGAAATTACCTTTATTTAAAGAGGTATCATCTTCCCGATGACCCCTAACGGCAATACCTTGTCGACAACAGTACAATAAGCTATCTAACAGGCAATTAAAATATAATCTATTATTTTCAACTTCTATGCTATATTGTTTGTTTACTTGGACGGTCACATCACCAACAATTACAGTTGATTTCAGTCCAGCTATTTTTACTGTAGATTCTTTGTGAGGAATACTAGATTGATGTTTATTAAAACTTCTTATAGCTTTAGGCCAGTTTTTAAAGCCAACATTAACAAATGCTGGTTCAGTATGTTGACCCCTACATGCTTTGTTAGTTAGACTTGGAAACGCTCTACATGAATAACAGTAAGCTGCCTGACTAGTAGGACTGTACTCTAACCATGGATATAAATCATACCAAGAGATAAGAAATGATCGGTTTTTGTTCACTTCAAACTTGATATCCTTTGGTTGAAATGGTCCTTTATTTTGTAGTACTTTTTCATAAGCTCCTTTAATGTCTGATGCTGGATCGTCTTCATGTATGACACTACATCCAGAATATGAAGCACATTCTAAAAAAAAATATGTGTTGAAATTAATTATTGTTGAGAATCTAGAACATTTTATCATTTTATTCAATTAGTAAGTTAATAAAGTTAATTTAATTTTAGTTTTGATTAGATATAAACTATAAAATAATGTAAATTTTATAGTTTATATCTAATCAAAACTACAACACAGTTTATATTTTAAAAATAACATCACACAAAAGACAATTTTTATAACTATTTACCTGGATCTGAATCTGGTAGTAGTGATGATTGCGTTAATTCCGATTTAAATCGTGTTCGTGGATTGTATGAACTACCTGTACTTTCAGTGCTGTGATCCCTGTTGGCTTTTGTTTTAGAGCCAGAAAGCCATTTTAATAAGCTCATTTTGACGAAATACTAAGATTTGTCAAGTCAATAAAAATGATAAAAAGTTTGAAGTAAAACCACAGTCCACGCTACAACAGTACTACAAATAATAATAACAAATCAAAATTCAAAATGATAAAACAAATAACAATTTAAAATGTTAACAAGGATAAACCATTTTCTCGATAGTCGTTATTGTAATGTTTTTGAATTATCATAGAATACAGATAATGAGATAACATAAAAATGTTCATGTTATCAATTGTTCTGTGCTACCAGTGCTACCACGACTGTCTGGGTTATATTTTGTAGTTATACAGTTATCACTTATCACTTATCAGTTACTCGGTGACATGAAAATTCACAACTATTTTTTTTTTTCATGATACGCTACGATCTATAAAGCCGCGTACACACTTGTAACATTTTCTGTTACGCCGTAACGCCGTAACACCGTTCCACCAGTTGTCGGTAAATTGAGTCGCATCAAAGGATGTTACGCGCAAATGTTACCTAGTCTTTCCTTATGGCCAATATTAATTTCATTTATTTCGAACACTTCATCCTGATCAGTCCACTCATCCCATTTTGCTATGAAACTTATATAGTGTATATAGTATTGAAGATTACCTTCATCCGTCACTCGTCGTTTTGTGCACTTAGCTTCATAGAGTAATCCGTCATCGTAGGCAAACACTTTGTCACATATTTAAGAATAAAAAATTATAGTTTAGAAATAAAAACTACATTGTATTTATAATTTTAGAAACAATATATTTTATAAAACAAGGCCAAGGACATAGAATTCTACAGAGAGTGTGTTGGAATTGAATCTTTAAAAAATAGTAATGAAACACAAATTTTTACTGATTGTTTCAATAAACTTTTTGATGTACTTAATAGAAAGCACCCTGGAAAAGGAATAAAAAAAAATAGTCTTGATTTTCAGGTACATTTGGCTGTAATTAAAATATATTATTATTTCACTATGATTTATTTGATTTTTTGAACCAGGTGTTAGAAGATAATCTAGTTTGGTTAAACCGTTGGGAAGAACAAGTAGAAACTAAAAAAAATAACAAAAAATGAATACTTGACTCAAAACACTGCTGATGGATTATGTGTTACCATTAAATCAACATTAGAACTGACAAAATATCTTTTAGATAAATGTGGATTCAAATATGTTCTAACCTGCAAAACGAATCAAGATCGTGTAGAGGTAAATATATAATTAAGCTAAGAGGTATCTACTATAGTACTATACATATTACATATAATGTTTATAATGTAGATATTAAATTGTATTTGTTTATAGCAATTTTTCGGTATGACTAGACAGGCTTCTGGACCTAAAGAGCACCCTAGTACACCTACATTTCTCCAAGTGTATAAAATGTTATCTATCTATTCTTTATTAAAACCACCAAAAACTGGAAATTGTAAAGTTTTAGAGCAAAATACACAACAAACAATTACAATTAATGATTTTAAGTCTACTATAAATATTGAGAATGTTTCAGAAAGAATTGAAAAAATTGAAACCTTAAAAAAAAAACTTGACTCCTTAATAATAAATGATGTAGATGTAGATGATATATTTGATGGTAATATGAATAATTATTACAAGGCAAATGTTGAAGACTGTGTGTTATATTATATTTGTGGCTATATCACCAAAAATCTCACCAAGCAAATAAAATGTAAAGACTGCCTTACTGTAATAACTGGTAAGTACTTATACAAAAATACATCTTTCCTATAAACAAATTACAATAAACTAAATTTAAATAGCATTTTGACAATAACAATTTATTTTCAGGTAAAAGAACGTACTCCGATAAACCTGAAGCTACATTTCTCAATTTAAAATCACGGGGAGGTTTGACTTATCCAAATGAATTCATTTTTAGATTGTTGACGGCAGTCGAAAATTCATTTGCAAAACATTGCGAAAATAATAATGTTTTTTTATTAACAATTGATGACTTTTTCAATAATAATAAGTCTATTGATTTTCCTTGTAAAATACACAAGAAAGAAGTCCTGTCACACATAGTTTCAAATTTTATAATTATGAGGATGAGACAGTATTCCCTAATTAGTAATAAAAATAAACTCAAAATGAATGCAAAAAAAAAAAATTTGCTAAATTGGTTAGCACTTAATGTTTATAATATTTAAATGTTGTAATACCTATTAATGGGTAAACAAAAATACTGAAATACACATTCTACAATTTTATTTCTTTTCTATTATTTTAATAAAATAAGCTAAGTTAGGTAATGTTTATCTATAATTTATTATATTGCTAATTTGTTAAATTTAATTTTATTACAATTCGCTAATATTCTTTTTTTTCATAAAATATATACTGTTGGTTTTTTTTATAATTAATATATTTATCTAATATCTATGTAATATGTATATATTTTAAAAATAAAGTTTGTTTTAATAAAGTAATATTTTTGGAAGGTGTTATATCCGGTAATAATACCAATCGATAAAAGTATGGTCTTACAGTATTTAGTCAAGGCAGTAGTTAGATAATAGATATTATTAATTTAAGTCATAAAAAACCTTAAATTTTAAGTACACTGCATTGAATATCACACAAATACCTTATTAATTCTAATAGTTTCATCTCTACCATATGCATATTAATTATTAACATGTCTATGATCTCTACCTACATAAGACCATTTATGTTATGAAATATCAACATTTTTCAAACTTTAAATTGCTTCAGTAATTTGTACTAAGTAGTAAGCATCAAATAAATATACTCTTAGTTATCAAAATAATTTATGTTAATTTTAAAGAAAACATCAAATTTAGTAATTTTGCAAAAAGTTTGCCGGTGTACATTGTACAATGAATATTATGATTAATGTGTAATTTCTAAAATAGATGGCGCTAGGTACTACACTTGTACCTTTGGAAACATTTGGGGATCACTGATAATGTTTTAGTTACCAGTCCTGTACATCTTAGTCCGTGTTCCCGACGTTCCCGTTGTGTGTAGTGTATGCACTGTGCGTCTGCGTCTGTGCGCCACAGCTCTAGTCTAGTAATCTCTATTCTCTGTCGAACGTCGATGCTACTGCCGTGTTCGCTGGAAGTGTAATAATTTTAAACTTAAATAATAATAATAGTTTAGTCGCAGCAGTGGTCCGCGTTCGTCGTTGAGTGTAGACTACAATTCGCGGCACGTCACACTGTTCCATATCGTTAGTCGCACGAGTGATATAAACGTCCCAGTTTTGTCCGTCGGGCGTTGATCGCTACGTCGCCCGTGACCGATTTTGTACCCGCGAGTAAACTTTCGTCCAGCGACACGGGCCCCGTCGCTAGCGTTACCAGACATAGTGATATCCGTCGTGTCTGATTGATACAGCTAGTGGTTTTTTCGTTTTATCGACGCAACTTTTATCGTCTCGTTGCAACATGGACGACAGAAACGGCATTGTAGCCGATTTTCAGGTAATGTATTGCCCGAACGTAGGGAACAAAGACACCCACCGACCTCCTGCTAACGTTGTTGTCTTGTTGTAGTACAGGCCATCACTGGTATCGACAATGCAGCCGAAGCTTTGATGCACTTGTCGAATTTCAATTGGGAC
Source organism: Myzus persicae (assembly GCF_001856785.1). Taxonomy (NCBI): domain Eukaryota; kingdom Metazoa; phylum Arthropoda; class Insecta; order Hemiptera; family Aphididae; genus Myzus; species Myzus persicae. The sequence continues at coordinate 75,324 of NW_019104320.1, forward strand.
TTACTGGTAAGTACTCGAGTTTACCAACTGAACCATGGTATTTGTAATGGCTTTGCCAAATCCACTCTATCTGTTATTTTTTTAGGCCGCTGTCCAGCATGTCACGCCACAACACACTCAACACTTGCCTTCTGAAAGAACCCGTATACGTCCAAGCGTAATGATTGCAGACGATTTCAGCGGTATGACTACGTCAACGTCAAATGAAACTCACCGTTTAATTACCATAGAGATTGAACAAAATGGCCATATTATTGCCACATTAAAAGTCAACGATGCTTCAACAATTGGTAATTACTAATCCTAATTTATTTTCAGTTTTAACTATTTATTAGGGCCAGTTGTACAGTCTGTGATTAAAGTTAATCACAGTTTAACCGGCCGAATATGGCCGGTTAAATATCTGTTATGAGCTGATTAAGCGTAATCGGACTTTAATCACAGACTGTACAACTGGCCCTTAATCTTATAAAATCAATTCATTCATAAATATTTTATTTATATAGATATACTATTTTCATAAACAATAGGTATTCAAAAAAAGTTGTACTTCTACAATTGTTGCTAAAGTTCAAATAATTTATATCTAATTCAAATGTTTTAAATTTAGTGACTTCTATTTATACACACCACATACATAACCCAATTCCCCGATTCTTTGTTAAAGGACATAATTAACGAGACTACTTTCATTTAAAAATTGTAGGTAATCAGTTAACAGTTTTAATACTTTTATTAGTTCCCTTCTATAGAAAAATATAATACCTAATTCCCATGTTTTCTTAATTTTTCTTAGTATTTTTATTAATCAAGCTCTTTAATTTATATAACTTATAATTTGTTAGTGTAATTACCTATGCAATGTCTTAAATATTGTATATTAAACAATTTGATTGCTTACACCTAATTAATATCATATTTTTTTTTTAGATGATTTAAAAGCATTGGTCTACGCTGAAAGTAAGATTCCATGTTGCCTACAAAACTTTAATGGATGGCCAAATAATCAACTCCCTTCCGATGAAGATACACTTTCCAAATTGAACCTTCCAGATAGATTTAAGCTAAATCTTATTAGTGCTGAAGATTTAAAT